>NC_056527.1:166905843-167024412 GCF_019175285.1 Sceloporus undulatus | reverse complement strand
ATCATCATCATCATCATCATCATCATCATCATCATCATCATCATCATCATCATCATCCAAGCAGGTTTGACCAGGTTGCATATAAAAATGCTTATATTTCAAA
Source organism: Sceloporus undulatus (assembly GCF_019175285.1). NCBI lineage: Eukaryota > Metazoa > Chordata > Lepidosauria > Squamata > Phrynosomatidae > Sceloporus > Sceloporus undulatus. The sequence continues at coordinate 167,024,309 of NC_056527.1, read as the reverse complement.
AGCCCATGCAACAGCGGTGAAACTTTTGTCAATGGAGGGAGTGAACTTGAAACTTGATTTAACAGAACTCACACTGTACATAGAGGTGGAAAAAGGGGATGCTTATTAATGTGGTCTGTGCAAATGCATACTCGGTTTGGCAGAGACAGTCCGGATTAATCCTCTGTCATCTTACTTTTTCAGATGCTTTTAAAATGTTACAGATTCTCTCTGCTCCTATTACTTTCAGTTGCTGCAAACTGAGTTCAGAGTTCAAAAGTAGGTTGCATTCAACTCAGTGGAGAAAAGGGAAAAGAGGGACAGAATCTTACTCTTCTTGGTAGGCTCAGGAATAAGCAAACTGCTGCAGCCTCTCCTTGCTTGTTTGTCATTAATAGGTTTTGACATCATGGTCACATTTTAATATTGCTTGGCGACACATGTCCCAGTTTTCACCTGTGAAATTTTGGAGGGTATATAGATATATCGATACGCAATTTCTTAGCAATGGGTTGCATAGTGTGAGAACCTTGGTTTTGATCCAGCATTGCTTTTACATACCTGCGTTTCAAGTACGCAGCCTCCAGCTTTTTGACATTGTGAATTTTTTTCCTGTTTTTTAAACAATTCAGCTCTTAATTCTGCTTCAGTGCATCTATTCCATTCCATTCTACTGTGTTTAAAGATTTTATTGCATTTAAAAAAACAATAATCTGCCTATTCAAGAACCAAACACTCCAGCTAACCTGAGAGGTCTTTTTTATACATCGCCAGCAACGAAACAGCATTGAAATCCAAGTTGCTTCGGCATTCCCCTTCCTCCCCCTCCCCACCTTTTTAGCAAGTGGAGTGATAATGCTGTATAAAATTTTATATCTGATACTTAAGATTGATTATGTGTGTGCTAATGTATTTTCTGCCCCCCTAATGTTTTGGTAATGGCCCTAAAGGGAGAGAACAGTCATTGAAACCAGCGTCGTCGAGAGTAGAGCAAACTGAGTGTAGAATCCGCAGCCTTGACTTTCCAAGGGGTTCATTTGTCAGAGGGAGAACAAAGCTGCTTACTGGCAGGAAAACTCGGCAAGTGAATTAAAATAAACCTGAAATGAAGTCCTAACCTCTTCTTTTGCTTTTAGAGTGATTAGAATGCGTCTGCTTTGTTTCAGTGTGTAAAGAAACACGGCAGCCCCCCTTTTCCATGTGAGATATATCCCAAGCCCCCAATGGATGCTTGAATCCACAGATAGTACCGAATCCCACGTCAGTAATATTTTCAGACCATGGATAACTGAAACCACTGTGGATAAGAAGGAGGCTATGCAAAATAATCTTTAGGGCTTGGCAGATGCCGCCTATCTTTGCCCCGAGTTGGTGCTGCAGCAGCCGCACACTGCAACATCGACGCACTGCCAAAAAGAAGCTGCTGCCTAGAGCGGATTCTTTTTTTGCAGAGGCGCAAATGGGAAAGGGCACCGCCATGACACTACTTCCTGCCAGCAACGTCTGGACACTGCAAGGCGCATGCATCATCATGGTGGTCCCTGTGTAGATGAGAGGCTGCCATGATTGCACCGCCGTTCTCTATTAGGGTTTGGGAGCGTGCAGTCGCTGTGCACTCCTGAAACTTAATTTTGGCCCGAGGACAGCACTTTCCGCCCGTCTGTACCGGGCCTTTATTAAGTTTTCCATATTTACATAAAATACATTTCAGAGAAAAACAACATTTCGTCTTCATTTCAATTATTTTAACAACAAAATAGAAATATTTCTGAACTTCCAATTGGTCCGTTTGGTTTTTGAGGAAAGAAAAAAGCACGCATTTCCCTCTTAATGTATTATTTTTATGACGTCAGTCTCTCTCTATGCCTGTTGTCATTCTGAGCTGTTTCAAGGCTTTGTAACACACACACACACACACTACACACACACTAGTTTCTCCTAATCTGTGTTCGTTATTTCTATAGACTTTCATTCTATCAAGTTTGTTAGTCTGTCTAATTCTATATTATCTAGACTTCACAGTATCTTTCAACAGTGGCTGACAGCGGGAAACTGGAATTGTGGAAAGTGAAACTGCATTCCTACTATATAGGTCTTCGTCTTCAATGAGATTTTTGTTGGAACTTCTCAACTTGCAAAAAGAAAGGAGAATGGATGGATGGATGGATAGATAGAGAGAAAGACAGACAGACAGAAAAACTACACAGCCTCCAAGTCCATAAAATTTTGAAAAAGAGCTGGGAATGTGCCTTGCCCAAAGTTCATCCAAGTGGGTCTCCGTGGCTGAATGGGAGTTTGAACCCTGGTCTCCAGTGTCACAGTCTCCTCAAACTATTATATCATGCTGGCTCTCAAAATATCTATAACTATCCATAAATAAATTTAAGAAATCAACATTTAAATAAATAGCATTGCTTCACATTTATGCAAAGCTTTTTGGGATAAACTAATCTCCTATCTTCTTCTTCTTTTTAAGGACTGCATTGTTTTAGAGGATGATGACGATGATGATGACAAGGTAAGAATAAATACCTGAAGAGGAATGGAACCCAACAGACTAGAGGTACAGCTTAGTGTTTTCGATGGAAGGATTTTAGCAGTAAACACCAGAAAGCATTTGCAGCTATTCTATCCTTGTTTTCGTTTTTTAAAACTACAGTGGATTTTATGCAGTAAGGGAAATGGCAGATAGATAGATAGATAGATAGATAGATAGATAGATAGTCAACAGTACAAACCACTCTTGAAGGAAGTAGGTATTCAGTAGACTCAAAGAACCAGGTTCCCTTGACATATCAAGAAAGCTTGTTGCGATTTCCTTTTCTGATAATGCAAACATCAGTGCTCTGGTAGTTGTTGCATTGCTATCTGACAGCAGATAACAGGCTGCTTCGGTATTTGAAGGAAACTCATGAGATCCTAGGATACCAGCTGCAAATTTAAATGCTGATGCCACTGAACAAGAGGTGTTTCCAAAGGTAGTACACCACAGAAGTAATGCAGGAGATCTGTACTTGCTAGGGAAGAGCTAAGGAATGGGAGCTTTTGCATTTGGATCCTGCCGGTGGGCTTTGTATCTGCACTGCACAATTGGAGCAGTTTGATATTAGTTCTAACCCACATGGTCCATCCTACAAAATCCTGGAATTTATTGTTTGGGAAGGGACTTAACATTTCTTTCTTGTACTACCATTAACACAAACAATAAGTGGTTGGCTCAGATCTGATACAGAAGGCCATGGTTTCTATCAAATATGTCCTCTTTCTATCAAAGTATACAGGGGGAAAAAAGCTCTCTTGGATTCTGTTGCATGTCAGTTGTAACAGACCAAGCTTCTGGGAATTGTAACATGCCCTCAGAGACGTAACTGTTTACAACTTAGGAACACATAGACACTTAGTTCAAAAACAGAGGCACCGATTAATCCCCTTCTATATGATGAATGATCAGTCTTTAAAATGGAAGGGCTAAATTGCCTGCTCTCTTATCCCACCAAATGTTGATAGAGGAGGCCGTGATCAGAGTTTGTCATAGTTTATTCTCTGCTGCATGCTTCACTGTCTAGTGTTGCCACTTTAAACGCAAAATTTCGGTTCTCCTTTGGAATTGTAAAACTTCTGAAACTCTGTTTTTGCTAGGACTGCTGTTTCCCATTTCCAAACTACATACATACATACACAGAGACCTTCAGACTTGCTAACAAAATTTTGCAAAGGTCAGATGCTCTCACCAAGGTGATGGGTTTAAACTAGAGTCATTTTATTTTAAATTTGCCCACCTTCTACAGTGAGATCTGCCTAGTCTGGGCCTCAGCCAGGGCTAAAGGTACATCCTGACCTCCTTCCTGAATGCAAAGGTAAGCACTCAGGCCCCAGTGCCATTACCTAAGCCTATGGATATAACATTATATAAGCCTACAGACATCAATTGGCTGGCCCTGTAGATCAGGTAGACCTTCCCAGGGTGGTCACTCTTGGAACACCTTTAGTGAAAGGGTGTTCTTGGATTTACACTCCAGGTTATGTGAGGCTCCGGTGATAGAAAGGGACTGTTCTGAGACCTTTGGGACCATGGACTACACTGCCTTGGAGTGGAGTCTCCTTTGGAGGTTTTTAAACAGAGGCTGGGTGGGCATCTGTCAGGGATGCTTTGATTCTGTATTTCTGCATGGCCAAGGTGGGTTAAACTTGATGGCCCTTGGGGTCTCTTCCAATTCTATGCCTCTGGGCCAGGCCTCCCTCAAACCCTGCAACTTAAGAGAAACATGGTTTCCAAGTCAAGGGAAGAAATCATCTCACTATATTCTGAGCTGGTCAGACCTTGTATGGTGTACTGCACTGTATTCAGTTCTGGGCACCTCATTTTAAGCAGGATATTGACAAGTTGGCATGGGTACAGAGAAGGCAACAAGGATGAGAAGACATATGGAGAACAAAACATATGAGGAAATGTTGAAGGAGCTGGACATGTTCTGAAGGGTAAATACCCCAAGGGTTGTTACAAAGAGGAAGAAGTAGGCCTGTTCTTTGCTGCTCCTGAGGGCAGGACCAGATCTAGTGATCTGATTATAGGATGATAGATTTTGATTGAACATTACAATAAATGTCTTGACTGTAGGTGTGCTTCAACAATGGAAGGAATTTGCTAGAGCGGTGGTTGGATTTGCTTATTTGGACATCTTCAAAAATAGCCTGGAAAGCTATCTGCTAGGGATGCTTTAGCTGGACATCCTGCATTGATCTGTCAGAGAGCTGTCAGGTTGTCCCTGGTGTTAGATGATGATGATGATGATGATGATTATTATTATTATTAAATAGTCAAAGCACTTTTTGCATAGAAAACAGTATAATTGTTTTGTACAGAGAACCACACTCCCACCTAGACACTTTAACCAAATAGGTTGCCTCTTCCAGTAGAGGTTGGGATCTCCTATGCCAGAGGAACAGTGAATCCACTCCCAATTTCAATCCAACCTTCTTTAATAGAAAAGGAAAGAAAAGGATTCATCACCTTGGACAGCTTCTTTAAAATTCAAAGTAAAAGCTTGCCAAGATTCCCTGCGTCCACCAACCTGGAAGACACCATCCGCTACCAGACTGCTCCCTCTTTTGTGGTGGATCTTGTACAGATATTACAAGATCTTGGGCTAAACTTCCCAGGCCTCAGGATCCACTGAAGGCATGGCACTCCGCTGTGGCACCATGAAACGTTGAGCACTTTGTAGCAAGTGCGCAACATGCTCCGTTGCTAGCTGTTGCCTACTTGACAAAAGCTGAGATCACGAACGTTTCAACCTCCCTTGGGTGACAGCCACGCATCTCATTTTCCAAGTTCAAGCGGAGGTGAATTACCGAGACACAAAAGGCTTTAAATTCTGACTCCGTTCAACTTTCTTTCCCCCCCCTTTTTTAAAAAACTGAAAAGTCCTCCCTTTCTCTTGCCATGCTTAATCTTCCCCAATAACCTCTTTTGTAGTTTTGCTTAAGCAATTAATGGAGAGACGAGTCCTTTCTCAGCTCAGAATGCAAGGAGAAGATTTTAAGGAACACACTGGTCATGTAATTAATTCCCGGTTGTAAATTTGTTTTGATGGTTTTAATTCTTTCCCAGAGGCCGAGGGCTACTTTTATTCCTCCAAGAGTGCCACAGTCAGCTGAGAAGCAGTGGAAGTAAGAAATGGACTGTGAAGAAACAGGGAGCAGAATGAGAGAAAAGATGGGCGAGGGGGACCACTTTGTCCGATGCAGGCGGGGAATTTGCTTCTTAATTTTCAACAAAGGCTTCAGAGAAGGAGGATTTTGAGCCATGGGTGCCTAGGAGCCAATTAGATTTTTGGCTTAAGAGAGGCAGGTCACCCAAAAGTCACAAGGAAATAGTATCAAAAGAAGTCCGACTGCGGCAGATGCCAGCGCAACTGGCGAGAAATTCATCCTTCAATGGAACTCAAATATAGGTGTGCAAGGTGTGCTCTTTTGTAAGGCACAACTGGACAGGCAGGGCTATCGGATTAAACTTGGATCAAGTAAAAAGGTCTCTCTCTGTGTGTGTGCATGAGCCCAATTTTCAGGGCAAAATAAAAAGCCTATGGAAAGATTGATAGAACTTGAGAAGTTACCTTTAAAAATATAACTCCCATTCTCTCCAAGCCTAGAGGGATCTGGGAAATCTCATAATCCTGAACCTTGCTGGTCATCCCTGCTAGAATAGACCCAATGAATCTTCAGTCAGCCCTCCACATTCACCAACTCTTTAGCCACACATTTAACTATCCACAGCTTGAAAATATTCAGATTCCAAAAAGCAATTATTGATTTTTCCATTTTATATGAGAGGCATGGCACCATTTTGCTCTGCCACTATATAATGGAACATGGGCATCCATGGATTTTGGTATCTATGTGGGGTTCTGGAACCAAACCCCAATGGATAGCAAGGGCCCACTGTATTATTGAATGGGAAGTCAACACTTATGTAAATCCTGTTGATTAAATGGACCTACTCCAGTTGGATTTACCAACAATAAGGAGAGCAGATTTCTAGAAGTTGTTGAGCTGAAGGGCAGGGAACCGTCTAATTAAAGATTGTATGTACAGTGCTGTGTAAATTTACAGCACTACATATAAATAAAGCTTAATAATAATAATAATAATAATAATAATAATAATAATAATAATAGCTGAAACCCCCAGCATTCCTCACAACTGGCCATGCTGACTAAGACCGCTGGGAGTTGCAATCTAACAACAGTATAATTTCTATCCAACCCAAACACACTTCTGGTCCCTAGCATTTTGGATAAGGGATATTCTGCTTGTATTAGGTTTCCTTCTGAGGTAGAAAGAAGTGCTTGTACAGTGCACCCGCGTTATATGCCGCTTTGAGCTTATGTGCAAAGCTGCATAGAGCTGCGCAGGAGCACACGGGGCGCAAGGGGCGGTGCGTCCCATTAGAATGAATGGGGCATGTGCCCCCGTGTGCATGAGCCCCATTCACTTGAATAAGGCTTGACCATACACGATATTTGGCTTACCCAGGGGAGTCCAGAACAGATCCCCCACATAAACCAAGGGCACACTGTAGTTTTTAATTAGTCTTATTTTATTTGCCCTGGTCACCAAATTGACTCGGTTGCTTTTGCTACTATGCGCCTTAACTCGGGTGCACAGGGCACAGCTTTGCAACTCTGCCGTGGGCAGCAAAATGTCTTCAGCCTTCAGTCTTCAGCCTTCCTGGCAGTGGGATTTATATCCATCTTACATCGATGGACATCATAGGCCCATTAGGATGCCTTTCAGTTATTTCACCTTCACTCCGTCTCTCCATCCGAGGAGGCCTGGCTAGCTTGCAGCAGAAGACGTAATATTGTGTTTGCTAAATTGTGTTATCGCCACATTCTTGTAGCACAATCTGAGACGTGTAAACAAAGCCAGCAGGATGTCTACCCAGCTGCCAGATGATATTCTTCACAGCTCCAGGTTGCAAGAACAGGCTTGCCCTGGAAGATCTTGGCTGGTTTTGTTTTTCTTTTAAATTCCATTGCTGCAAAGAATTGTTCAGAAGTTAGAGGCAGCGGACGGCACAACAAGATTACTAAATGGACTATAGCTTAGGCATCTATTTCACTTGGAAGAAGCTACCCTTGGCAACCTGGAAGCTTTTTTTCCTACCAACTTTGGATATGAAGACTACTACCTGTACCCACCCAAGATGAAACTACAGTTGGCCCTCCATTTTCGCGGGGGATCAGTTCCGGACCCCCCGCGAAAATGGAGGCTTGTGCATATTCACCAGTAAGAGGAGTGGGGGAATTCAATCTGCACTTTAAAGAAACTTTAGCTAAGGTGGTGAACCTATCTGGGTTTCTTTAAAGCCTGGAATGGATTCGCTGCTCCATTGACATGAAAGCCACCAGCTACCACTGCCCTTGGGGAAAACCCACCATCCATGTCCCTGGAAAGTACTTTATGCTTCTATTAGAAATATGCAGATAATGTTCCATGATCCATTTGGACCCTTTCTGTTTAGGTGGAGGGTTATTCTATATGTGTACATCAATGGAGCATAGGAGACATTTTCAAACAGCTTCATTTATATACCGCTCCATACTGAACCAGCAGTGTCTAAGCGGTTTACAACTGTAAGCTAATTTCCCCCATTTTGGACAAATGCACATCTAGGGAAACAGGTATTATCGATGGTGTATTTAGCTGTGCGATCCAGATGCAATTGGGCATGCATTCTTCCAATACATAGGGAGAGGTTACTTACATGCCATAAGTAACTCTGACATTAAATGAGATTTTTGCTAATTGGAAAATGTCCTCTCAAGTGCTGAAGTCAGAAGACGAGCATCTGCAGTTGTGAAGCCTTTAAATGTAGCATTATTGTAGGAGACATCATAGGATTCCAGGCTGCAGCCGAAGAACATGTGGGCCTTTTTTAAAATGCTACCCAGGAGGATGTTATTGCCCAGCATTTTGCAATAACCTCTTCTACAACCCTTATTGTCTGGAATGATTTTAGAAAGTATCGGTCTCAACGGTTCGTGTTTTTTCCTCCTCTCTCGCCCCCCGCTCTTGCTCCTCTTTCCTTAATCCTTCCAGGAATCTGAAAAAAAGAGCTTAATAGAAAGGATCCACATGGTCCAAGACATTGTTATAACAGTTCAAACTGTTTTGGAGGAAATAGCATCGTTTGCAGAGAGGATAAAAAAGTAAGTGAAAGTTTTGCTCCCATGATGTGGGTGTGTGTGTGTGTATGTTTGTGTCTGAACAACACAGCTGAAAACAACAAGCTACAAGATCTCTCCTTTAAGCAGTGCATGGCATAAAGGCAATTTGAGACTGTAAACCACTTTGGGATTTTTAAGAAGGCAAAGCAACATGAAAATGCCTTGAATAAATAAAATAGCATGCTTTAAACAGCATTTTCAATCTGTTTGTGACAATGTCTCCCATTGTGCCGTTCATTCATTTTTTACACACAGTTCTTGCACTGGTGCAACTGTGTAACCCCTCTTTTACTCACACGTGTGTCTGTCTTTCTGTCTGTCTGTATGACACACGCACACGCACAGTTTTGTCGACGGTTCCGCTCTTTAAAAGAACAGCCATGCAGGGGTCTAAAAATACAACAAATCCAAGTGTTGTGGTTCCACAACATCTTTCCCAGCTGTGTGGGAAATGGCCCAGCAAAGCCTTCCACTTTGTGAACAGAGTACTGTTCTGTGTGCAGCTGGATGGCAGGAAGGCTTGAAGTGCTGGGTGACTCTTGCTTCATTTTGTATTCATTTTGATGACAATGATCCCTAAGAACACAGGAGGGCATTAATATGGCTGCCCTGCCTAATCCACCAGGAATCCCATTGTAACCCAACAGTAATGTTGCTATGGCCCAGGGTGGGCTGGGAGTCCCTCGGAGTGGTTTTAACAAGTGTCACAATGGTTTACATAGCCTTTCCATCTGTATGACCCTTAGTATCAAAGGGACTTCTTTCACAGCCCAAGTTGGTTGGGAACGGATGGATTTAAAAATACTTTCCATGTGTTTCTGGGCCAGGGCTCAGCTTTTCCTTTAATTTAAATTGTAAGGTCCTCATTGAAGCGGAGACATCCTCCCTCCTCACAGAAGACAAAGTGTTCTTCATAACCCAATCTGGTTCTTGTTTTGCACCACCATTGGGCTTTAAGGACATCCAGGGGACATCTCTGGTGACCTTCTGGTGACAGTCGGTGCCCTCAGAAGGCTGAACATTAGACTAAGCCATAAAAGGTTATGTCTAGGTCACAGAACCAAACTTTTGTCTTCATGTAGAAGTAGGAGAGAAAACTTTTATAGGTAAGGTAGGTAGTGTGGTGCTTTTCAGATCCTCGGACACTAACCTTGCTTGTTGAGTTTTATGAACATACGGGTTCAAATCAAGAGGTTCATTGGTGAAGATGTGTGAGGCTGAGAAAGTATGACCCAATATCGTAATACAACATTCAAGCTGACAGTTTTGCTGGCTCTCCAGAGAATGGACCTTATATATTCACCTTGCTTAATGCCCTCTGCAAAAGGGGTTGATCAATGCGGCTCTCCAGGTGTCATTAGACTGCCCTTCTCATAATCCCTTGATGGGAGATGTGGCCCTCAACAGCTGGATGACCACAGTGGTTTCCTCCACCTCCACTCTTCATAACTGGAACCTGTAGGTGCCTTATGCATTTGTAAGTTTCCTTGTGGACACAATCAGTTATGTTTGCCCAATGCTGAATGTCCGTATTCAGTCCGAGGGTGCAAAATTGGTGTTTTGCATATGGCGCCATCAGGCATGGATGCATACTGCGCGCACATTTGGTTGTACATTTGGATGCCTGTTTGGTGTCCTGGTTGAATTGCACAGCTCTGGCATTCAACAAAAGGGTTGCATAACATGATAAATATGTAATGTCACAACCCTGATATAGAATCTTAGCCAATTACAGTCAACTGAGCCTGAAGCTATAAGCAGCTTCATGCTTTCTCCTTGTCTGTCCTCTGTGAACTATAACAATGTGCCTGTGATATTGTATTGCAAACAGCAAATGTGGTTTTAGCCTAAACTTCAACGAAACAATGAAGCGGACAAGGTCTTTCACTTTTGATTGGAGCCACTACTCCACTGACATGGGCGCCACTGGCAAAATTCACATGTTCTAGAACATGGTTAGAAACTTCTGTGCAGTTGGGGACTCTGATGAAACATGTTGGTTAGTTCTTTGAACACTTAAATGTTCTTTCTTGTTGTCTTCTCCATGTAATTCCATAGCACATTCAACTGGACGGTCCCTTTCCTCTCTGCCTTGGCTTGTTTAGTCCTTGGTGTGGCAATGATTGCTCTGTATTACATACCACTAAGGTACATCATTTTAATCTGGGGTAAGTCAGTCCTGGATGCAAATGCCTCTGAAGAAGTCAGCTATGCGTTGCCCATTGCTTTATTTGTTGGTTTTTGTATTTAATTTGCATTAAATTCTCTCAGTATGGGAGCCAAGGAGGTTCATAACAGAAGTTAAAAGCAAGAAAAATCAAAACATTGGATGATGCAAAAAGTTAAAAGCAATTAAATAACCATATTAAACATTATTTTAAAACAGTTAAAAAGGCACTTAAGACATCATGATAACAAGGAAAAATACAGCACCCCCAAATTAAAAAGTCCTTCTGCAATGAACAGCCAAAGGCCTGTAAATAAGGAGGTCTTTGCAGAGGGCAGCCAGCTTAGCCTTCTCTTTGCACACTTAGAAGACCCCAAAGAGAGAGCCTCGGAAAGCCATGTGCTGGGTGCAGATTTTGCCTTTGGATATGTCTTCCCAAGGCCAAATTGTCACCCTCAAAGTCACCCTTTCAGTTCTTTGCAAGAGTTATCCCTGCCTCTCTTACGGCTTTTTTAAAAAGAGGGGAAAAGGAAGGCGTTCCATTCCTGAGGCAAACTGTGTTGCTTTGTAACAACCTGCCCACCGCTCCTTTCAAAGCAAGACGTTTGTGAATGATTCCACATGACAACAACATGTGTCCGGCTCATCTGTGTTTTCACACTAATTTTTTCTTGCAAAAGCCATATTCCCTCCAACACCACCCACCTTGTTGCCTGAGCAAGCAAGGCATTTATATGCCGCGACGTGTGCATCTCCATGTTTCCAACGTATTTTATTTTTTCCACTGTCTCTCGCCTTTAAAATCTTACAGTATTTTATTGCATTTCCCCCCTTTTCTTTCTTTCCCAGGCATAAATAAATTTACTAAAAAGCTCAGGAACCCCTATGCCATTGACAATAATGAGCTCCTCGATTTCCTCTCCAGGGTGCCGTCAGATGTTCAAAGGGTAAGTAATAAATGGTGAGCTCCAACTGAGACACCAGTCCCTGGCCCAAAGAACCACCAGGTGCGATGCCAGATGAACACAATGCAGGGGCATTTTTTGACCAGCAGAGAGAAAGCATCTGAAGAAACCATAAACGCAGGCAGAGGAGGAGATAGACAGATGCAGGAAAAGAGGGAAGGGGGGGATGGATGTCTTTTCAGGAAGGAGTTATATCCCCCGAAGTCCTCTCTTTTTAAAAGGCTTGGCAATCCGCTGAATGCGGTTATTAGAGAAGGCCTCCTCCGTCAACATTTGCTTTAATATTTATGTTACTGTGTGCATGCGTGTATTGCTGCTCCATCCCTTGGGTGACTAATATCAGCACAAGGCTAGAATTGAAGGACTACACACCTGAAAGTACATCACTATGAATGCAATGGCTTTTACTTCTGACTTAGATAGGTGTGGGGCTGTGAGGTGTGGAGATATATTCATGTGTCTGTATGGGTCAGTGAGGCCTAGTGGTTTGAGTGTTGGACTGTGACTTTGGAAACCAGGGCTCGATTTCATGGCTTGGCTGTGAAATTCACTGGGTGACTTTGGGCAAGTCACATGCTCTCAGCCTCAAGGGAAGGCAATGACAAATCCTTCTGGGCTCCAACTGTGAAATGTGGAGGGTATGCTATGATCCCTTGGAGCAGGGCTTATAAATGGTGTAAGAAGGTCCCATGTGGTCCATGTTTTCTATTTTTCTCATCAGGCAGAAGCAGTCTGCATCAGGAAGGAAAGAGATTGTTCTAAATTATCTGACGCATGACACCAGATTAATATCTTTAGCTGGCATTGCTTCCTGTTTTTGGCTGGCTGGGTGTTAACAGTACATAAACTCTGTGAACTGTTTTATTTCTATTTTATTACTTTTTGCACTTTGCTGAGTAGCGCTTGACCTGAATTGTCCCCTTCCCCAGGACAGTTGTTAAGGGAGGCAAAGGCAATGCCATCCAGAGATGAATCAAACCCTGATTTAGTTTGATTAATTTTTCCCAGGCTATCCAGTCATTCGGCTTAAGTGTGCTTTTGAGTCTTCTCTCACTCTCTGCTCCAGCTTTTTTCCTTTTAGAGGACACAGGATTTGCAGTGGCAGTAGACATTAATATTTATATTTGAAGATAAGCTGCTTTTCTGTTTCGGTTATATATAAAGTTTGCCTTTCTGAAATTTGCCTGAAATGGTTTCTCTTATCCTCAGTGACCTTAAAGGAAGTTGGTGTTAAAGGTGTGCGGATGGATGAGTTGGGAGGAACAGTCTGGCCAATGCCAAAATGGTGCATGTGATTTAAAGACAAGATTTTGCACCAACTAAAAGAGAGAAAATACAAATGGAGTTCAACATAGTTTAACAACGGCTTAGAAAATGAGAAATAACCCATAAACCTTGCACTCCTTTCCCTTTCCAATTTCCAGAGCCCACATTGTGGTAAGACTTTCATTGTGCCAACCAAAAGTGTGCAAACAAATCTTGTGTGTGTATATATTGTTAGTAGCTAATATCACTATACTCACACAATACCCACACAATATGGACTCTGTGATTTGCCTTTTTGGTATCACAGAATCTGTATTCCTTTTCCAGAGTGAACTGTTCTGCAACATTATTTCTGGCATCCTATTGGTGTCATATGCATGCACAGTCTTTCTGATAAAGTCTTTCTGATAAAGCTCCTCTGCAGTCAGATCATGCAGATGAGTGATGTAAAGCCCATGTACATTCTATATTGCACATACAGATGTGCAAATACATTTCGATAACCAGCCTGGTTTAATCGTTTGAGAGCAGGAACACTGCACTAGGCTGGTTATTGAAATGTGGATCTGTATGTGCAATGCAGAATGTACATGTGCTTTACAATGCACATTTGTGCACATTGTGGGTTGAGGGCAAGCTTCAACTGGTCACTTTGGGGCCAGATAGGAATTTTTGGCCTGTATCACTTTGTTGGCATATTGAACAAATGACAGCAGAGTTGTGGTTGGTGGTGGTGGCTTTCCTGCTCTGCACTAGTTGCTCTCAATAACCTGGGAATCTTGGCTAGCATAGTGTCTTAGGAGGCTATATTTGGTAGGCAAGCGTGGATGAGGAAAAGAAAAATTGATGTGCAACTAGCAGAAATCTATTATGGCAGAAAGGAAATTTCCCAGAGAGGCATCTAGAAGAAACTTAGTGAAAAATTACATCCTTATACTGGAATGGCATGAGATTCTACTTTGCATGAATCAATTAGCAGGAATAAGCAAGATTCCATCACAAGAGACCATCAAATTCAGACAAATCCAAATGTGGATAAAGTTTGTGTTTCCTGTATCAAGTCAATAAACATGGGCACATCTTTTTGTATTCCCCAAGCTGAGAAAACATTGGGTTTATCACACAGAGCGTATGTGTTTGCATACGTGTATATGTATGTTCCTATTTCATTATCAAGCTCCAAGAAAGTAAGTCAAGATCACAATGGCATGGGACCTTTCCGACCGCATGCCGAAATCAGGTGGAAGCCCTCTCAACCCCCGGCTCAGTGCATCTCATTAGGGGAGAGGGGAAAAAAATCTGGCTTTAATATTTTGCTTTTCAAGAAATGATGCATGACTTCTCAAATCCTTCCTGCAATTAATCCCCCATGTTACTGTGTTTGGAAAATGATTCATTACTTTTGAACTTTCCTGAGTTTTTCCCTGGGTTTGTCCTCAGGGAGCCATTAACACATTGCGGAGAAAGCTTGGGTTACCTTGTTGCAAATGTGACGTCTGTTTGTTTTTACAGGTGCAACACGCTGAATTGAAACCATACAGTGGTTCCAGTCCCATTAGGAAGAAGCGGAGCGCTCTGTAGGATGCAGGGCTTGGAATGTGGCATTCTCCCACAAAACACTCATGCGCCCTGCGCAACTCCCATCCCTTTTCAGATCAGATCGGAACATCGTTCGCTGCCTCATATCCTGGATGTTTTGTCTGGAAGACATATGTAGAAATTCCCCTGCTCCAAATTAACCCGAAACCTCTCCTTGTATCTGGCTGGGTTTTTCTTTTTTGTCCTCTTGCGCACTGATTTTACCTTCACTAAGAGAATCCTGAATGGTTTTCAACATGTATATTGGAGTCAAAACTTCCTTTTGGTTGGGATAACAGAAAGGAAAAATCTTTTACTTTGTGCACCAGATTGACACAACTGATATGAGGCATTCTCAACGTTTTCAAGCAAATAAACATACCCAACCGATTTGCACCAAGATATGAACACGATCGATCGCTTCTGCTTCAAGCAAGGGACAGATGAACAATTTTGTTTTCTTGTAATGACAAGGAACTGCTCATTTTCTTTCCTCCTCCTCCTCCTCCTCCTTTTTTTAAAATCCAGCTATTGCAGCTGAGATATTTGTTCAAAAATTGCCAGTAGCTGCTAGATACTACAGTGGAGTTGGTTTGCTTTGAAAGGAGTCTGTTGCTGGCGACAGGCATTTACTCCAGCTTCCACATAACCAGACTATGAGAAATGAATCTACCACTGGCCATACAGATACTATATGTCCAATGTTTTCATCTTACCAGTCTTTCCATGTTCTCCTCCATCCCACTTGCCTGATGCAATGACATGCCCACACTACATATGCAAAATACTTCTTTAATATAACTTTATGGGCATGGAGATGCATGCACTAAAAGGACATGTGTGGGGGGGATCTGTAGCAATTTTTAGTGTATTTTTGTCATGTAATTCTGTGTATTACATGTGGATTTAGGGCAGCATGGCGACTGAGCCTAGGTATGGTTAATCTTTGGACTTTCCGACGGTTTGGACTTCAACTCCAAGAGTCCCTAGTCAATGTGGATTATGGATGTTTTGGTCCAAAACGTTTGGACAGCATACGGTTGCTCACTCTTGCCTAGTTTGTCTTGCAACAGCCAGTGCCTTATGTGGTTATCTTTATTCCTAAAAAAGCTAATATATTGCAATTCAGAAGTTGATTGTCATATTCGTAATTGTAAATAGAAGTGATTTGAACACCAGTGACTTAGCTTTTTAATGAAACATGATGGTTTAGAGAAGTGGCTCCCACAGATGTTGGACTACAACTCCCATCATTCTTCTATGCTAGCCATGTTGAGGAGAGGGATGAGTTGCAAATGAGTTGCAGTCAAAACACTTGGGAGGGTAAAAGTTGGAGACAAAGATTCAGTTCCCAAACAAGGTGGGCTTCCAGGGAAAGAATAGTTGGAAAGGGAAGATGGTGATTTACACAGTAGCGTTTGAGGCAAATATTCACTATAGGAACCAGGATGATAGACTACATGGTCTGATCCGAGGCATTTTTGTGTTCCCATGAAGCTACCACATGAAACAGGTTGAGGAACATCCCATTGAGATAAGAATGAGGATATCTCAGGATAGTTTGCTACCTGAAGATGATAATGATGGTGATGAAACTCCTTAAACAGAGCATCTTTCATTTAGAGGATTCAAATCTGAGGTTGGTGCAATGGGAGTTCAATGTATAGAAAGAACCCAAGAACAGGTCACCCTCCTTTAGTCGATTTCTTGGCACTTACTAGATGTTTATGTGTTTATGTGAAATGCAGGTTGTGAAGGATTTGTGGGAAATTTATACTGTATCACTTTCTTTGTTAAAAAATTCCACTTTTTAACGAATGCATTATGTTACATTAAGAAGCGGCTTTCTGAAATGATGTGGATATTTGGTCTAGAAGAGATTTCAACTCAAAACAAAACATTTTGGTGATATAATAAAGAGGGAATATATTTTACTCTAAAGGGCAGGTTCATTTTTATTGCTCATGTCTAGTATTTCTCTCCATCACTACTCCAGTGGCTGTATCCTGAGCTGCTGCCACACTGTAGAATTAATGCAGTTTGACACCTCTTTGACTGCCGTAGCACAATGCTATGGAATAACGGGATTTGTAGTCTGAACGAGAAGGCTAAATGTCTCACAAAACTACAAATCCCAGGATTCTGTAGGATGGAACCAGTAGTAAAGCAATTCTGCATTAATTCTGCAATGTAGATGCAGCCGAGATTTACTTACAGGCATGTTCTGTGCACCAATGATGCTGCAGGAGACACATGGCAACCCCTCATCTGGCACAACATGCTCTTCACATCCCATGATACGAGGACAGAAATATGCGCATGCAAAGAAGAATGCGGTATAGCTTATAGCTTTGTAGATGCATGCAAAGAAGGGATGTGGCATAGCTTGTACATGCCACAATTTGGCACAACAAAGTGACATCTGAAATGGCCCACTGCTAAACATCACAAAATGCATTGTGTTGATGCCACATGGAAGGAAAGGCAGTGAAGCAGAGCCAGCTAAATTTTGACAAGCCAGATCTATTTTTTACTTATTCCAAGGCTGTGTGGGGTTTGGTTGAAAAGTCATTTCTTCCTGGAAATGTGGCCGATTCTCTCACTAGATTGGACGAGATGCCAGTGTCTTTCCAAATGATGCTTTTCCCCAGTGGCCAGAATGCTCCCTTTTCCACATCCTCCTTGCATCAACCAAATTTCAGGAACCGTTTTCCCTTTGTTTATTTCCTGATCCTGACAAGCTCATGTGCAAAAGATCTCCCAGCGCTCTTGGAGGTGTCGCGCGGTGGCAAGTTCAACTGTCGCATGCTTTCAACCACGCTTTGATCACAATCCCCTCTGCTTCTGGAGCCCTCCCTCTCTCAACCCACCCACCAATATGTCTGGAGATCCTTTGGAGCAGTTCTCCAAAGAGGCCCTTTGCTTCCAAAAGGATGGCAAGCCCAACCAATGGATGGGGGGCGAAGAAGAAGGGGGAGATCTCTGTCTCCCACCATTACTGGCAATGGATGACTTTACTGAAAGTCAACACCCTTGGTTTGCATTTATCACTGCCAGCCTCCCTCTGCATAGTGGGTTGTAATTTTTTTTTTCGGTATTCGCCATGCATTGTTAGCGGTGATTGTCATGTAATTAAATCACTGCTCGTCATGAGAGCCTATTTTTATGCTGAGATAAGCATCAGAAGTCTGCAGCAGCGTCCCCCAGATCAATAAAGATGTTCCCTGTAGGATTACAAATAGACTGAGGTTGAGCAGGGCACCAGAATTAATTAGGAATTATTCCTCTCTCTCTCTCTCTTTCCCTTTTCTGCTTTCAATACATTTTTAATTGTTTATCCATTTGCAACTTTAAAAGAAAAAGAAGAATGACCCTTCTTTAATTGTCAGTGGTGATTTTTGCCTATAATATCCTGGCACCTGGGCATTTTCTGACTTGGAGTGGGGGCCAATCCTACACATGAAAGCATGGCATGGCTATGTATTGGCTGGTGGATTCCAGATAAGTGGAGCGATGAACCCGCTCTGGATTTTACTCAGATCTATAAAGGAGGATTCCAAGGTCCTGAACTATCCCCCCCCCTCCAGAAATGTTCAACACTTAGACTAGCTTTGTTAATGTTTGAAGTAAAATCAACCGTGGATTCACTGTTCCATTGGCTTGGGATCCACCAGCTGACAACAGAGAGTATCACATGGAGGGACAGGATGTCGTTGTATATTCCGACTGTATATTCAACCCAAGAATGGTAGAAGCAATGAGTGAAGAAACTGTAGATATGGATTGCCAACTATATAATGTTTAAACCAAAATTAAAAACACCTGGAGAAGAGAAGGTTAAGAGGTGACATGATAGCTGTATACACATATTGGAAAGGATGTCACATAGAAGATCAATGAAGCTTGTTTTCTGCTGCTCCAGAGACTAAGACATGGAGCAATGGATTCAGATTGCAGGGAAAGAGATTCCACCTAAACGTTAGGAAGAACTTTCTGATGGTAAGAGCTGTTCGATAGCGGAAGATGCTGCCTTGAAGAGTGGTGGATCCTCCCTCTTTGTAGGTTTTTATACAGGGTATGGATGGCCATAGGTCACAAGGAGTGCTTTGGTGGTGTCTTCTTGCATGACAGAATGAGGCTGGATGGGGGCCCTCTTCCAACTTCTGGACCAGGCTTTGACTTGCATCATAAGGGCAGCACCCCATCAGATGAAATCAATGTACATATTCCTTTTTCTTGTGTTTTAGATGGTAATTTAGTACGATTTTTAAGGTGGCAATTTGTCTCCCCGTGTGCACTGAATTCAGCATGACTGAATTTATTTATTGTATTGATTTATTTATATGGAAATCTATAGCTTGCTCTCCTGGCATTTACACAATGCTCAAGGTATTGAGATGAAGCATTAAAAACCAGCTGCAAAATAAAGTGGGAATCCTAAATCACAATGGCAATGTATACTAACAGTAATGGTAAGAATAAGAATTGATAGGGACCAGGAGGAGGAGATACAACCGGCATTGGATTAAAAACCAAGCAACAGATTTATTGGATAAAGCAAACATCAGCCTGAAAAGCAAGGTTCTTGTCATGTAGAGAAACATCCCAAGAGGAATCACTGGAATAACATCGCTGAAATCTGTCTCTGAGTAGAGTAGTGAAAGGCGAGAAAGTCCATCCCAGGAGAACATAAAAGAACAAGGTGACCAGATGTTCTTACTACAAAGGAGGACAAGGCACCACAAAACAGAGGACAGCCAAGAAAAATGTAGGGCATGAGCAAAGAAAAGCTAAAACAATATAAACTCATGCTTCTCAGTCATGCTCAAAATGGACGGCATTTTGGAATTCCTCCTGGATAGAAGGTTGAAATGGAGAACATGTCCTGGAAAAGGAGGATGTCTGGTCACCCTGTAAAAGAATCTCCGACTCCCTCTATTCTCTTGGTGCTCCTTTTAGAGCCAAAGAGCCACCATCACCATCATTTTCTCACGAAAGGATTTAAAAAGTCCAAAAGTAGTAGAAGGGGTCAGTGCTTCTTTTAGGATCTCCCCAGTGATACCTAAACTCTGGTCCTCCAGGTGTTTTGGATTTCAACTCCCAGAATTCCAGACCATCGGCCAACCTGGCTGGGACTTCTGGGAGCTGAAGTCCGAAAGATCCAGAGGTCCAAAGTTGGGAACCATGGGGAAGCTCTCGCCTTTTGCTATTCTACTCAGAGAAGGGATGGCTCCTCTTTTGATAAGGTGATAAGGTCTGGGCATTGGACAAGGGCACTGGGAAACCAGGGGTTTCAGTTTGGTTGGGCCATGGAAACCCAATGGATGACCTTAGGTAATTCACACTTTCTCAACCTCAGAGGATGGCAATGGCAAACCACCCCTGAAGAAACCTGCCAAGAAAACCCCATGAGAAGGTGGCTCTAGGTGGCCATAAGTCAGATATGACTTGACGACACACAACAGCAACAAAAAGTACAGTACATTGACCCACGGATAAGTCGACCCAAGCTTTTTCGGTATTGATTTTGACTAAGATTTCTAAACTTATACATGAATATACCCGGTATGCCCTGTCTCCTCAGAGTAGGTTCTCATCCCTTATCTCCACACACTTTGCTACACTGGGGACAAAGAAGGAGGAAGAAACACAATCAACCCTACTCAGATGTGAATGAGGTCCGATTCCGTCTCGGCTGAGTATTTTCATTTGACACGGATGCCTGTTGGTTACAACTTTCCAAAGTGAAGGGGTAGCTGGGAAAGAAAAGGGGGGAAAGTCTGTTTTCTGTCTTCCCCCCTTTTCCTCCTACCTAGCCTTAGCTGTCAGGATCTTTTAGAAATAACATGCTCCTCCGAGGAAGTCAGAATAGCAACGGGAAAAGGAGTAAAACCTATTATAAAACAGTTGTCCAAGAACTTAGGCACGGCGCAGGGTAGAGATCGATATGCTGTGAAGGTTAAATCTATTTTCACACTGTGTTCCATTTCACAGTTTAATGGTGTTTTAATGTGTCTGTCACCGATTCTCCCCTTCATGTTACGCAGGTAGAGCCTTTACAAAGGAGGAAGGGACTGGAGTTTTCCTGATGCTTTGCACGGTAACATCTTATTTACCAACTGAGTTCTGACACCTTCCCTTCTTCCCTCTCTGGAGATACACCAGGCTCTGCTTATTGTAATGTTCAAAGAGTCTGCCTTTACAGTAATTTCACATTATCTTTGTCAAAGGCCTCTGGGGTTGGGGAGACTGTAAAACAATGAGTTTTCAGGAGGAGGGAGAAAACTTAATGGGTTTTTATATCAGCTGAATGCATTAAGCCAAATCGAAATCAAGGTTTACCATTTCGGTCAGACCTAGGCTGGTGCGTTGTTGCACCACATTTGGTGTGAATGAATAAATAGTGTCATACTCGATCTCATATAAGCATATGTTCTTGCAGGTCCTTACATAATAAGGATACAAATCTTCCCAAGACCTTTTGCAGTTTTTTGGATGCTTTCCTTATTTCAAGATGACTTCTTTTTATAAAACTTTATAATCAACCAACAACAACAAACAACAACAATTTTTATGCATATGTATTTTAGGCATATTAATAGTGCATAAAATACAAATTTTTGTGCATAAAATATTAGCTGGCCTCCAGTTGGGAATTTATGACATTTAAACCAGTGTTGTGTAGTGGTTTGAGCATTGTACTATGTCTTTGGAGACTGTGGGGGCATCTACATTGTACAAATAATGCAGTTCAACACCATAACATTGGTTGTACATTCAGTTGTACATTGGTATCTTGATTCCGTTGTGCCATGTTTCCATTTAGCACAGGGTTGCATACACAATTTAGTGGATTTGTCTTCTGCTCTGTGTCGTGTGATCACAACTTTTCCACAACATCATGACAGTGTGCATAGTGCGTTGAATGGAGCACATCAATTTAAGTGGACTTCTGCTGTCTGTTACCTTTATTCCTCTTTCTTTCAAAGCTGCCTCCCAATTCCCCACACCTCTTTTAATTAATGACAGGAGCAGAACAGAAATTAATATTTCCGATCCCCTTATGTATGTGACATTAAAACCAGGGGCTGGACGCACATGGACATGGCCTACACACACCGTGTTGAGAGGGGTACAATATTGCTGTTCTTTCACACTCGCCTGGCTTCCGAAAGTTGTTTCAGCTGCCCTGAAATCCTGACAAAAAGGGACTGCTCCCAACTTCTCTCATGCATCCATCAAAACCGCTCTTTGACTTCTCCCTGAACCATAACCTAGTGATCCATAACAATTTATCAGAGGGTTCCCTTGTTTTCCCTGATGCGGACTGCGGAGAGGAGGGATTGAATGGGATACGGGAGGAAAGGAGAAGGAGAAACGGTATTTATAGGCACACTTTCCAAAAGTCCTCCCCATCCCAAAGCCACCCTCTAGAAATCATTCAATGGAAATTAACTTTGGCTAAAGACTAGAGTCGGCGTAGTGGCTTAAATGTTGGACTAGGACTCTGGGAGACCATGGTTCAAATCGCCCCTTAGTCATGGAAACCCACAGGTGATCATGTGCAAATGTGTTTGCTGCATTGCAGAACAATGCAGCTTGACACTGCTTTAAATTCATGGCTCCCCCTCAGTGGACCTCGGGTCGAAACCCAGGTTACGAATTTTCGGGATACGAAAAAATCCATAGGAAATCATTGTTCGGGTTACGAATGTTTTTCGGGATACGAGAAAAATTTTTGGTGGCTTTTCGGCTTTTTCGCGAAACGCGGCTTTTCCATTAGCGCTATGGCATTCGCTTACGAGGCTTTTCGGGTACGAATCGGCGCGGAACGATTAATTTCGTAACCCGAGGCACCACTGTAGCTGTAATCTCCTTTATTTATGTATAAGACTCTTTGGTCCCAAGACAGGAGAAAGATGGGATCTAAATAAAATGAAATGGATCAAAATATATATTGTTGTAGGGTCTATGTACATACATTATTCATTCCCTCATTCGTCCATCCATTTCTTCACTTGCAGGCTGTTACTTGGAATGATCCTTCTTAGCAGCTATACCTGATTTCGAAGTGTTAGATCACTCACCCTAAATATCTTGTAATCCTTCAAAAGCCCAGTATGATAGGCTGGTATTACACACACACACATATTTTACAGTGTAGGCTGTTGTTATATGTATTTCAATTACAGTTTCCGATAAGGCAAGTGATTAGTCCAAGGCTTAAATTGAATCTATGAGATTTGAACCAGAAATCCTACATCATATTTTCTGGTTCTGCCACTGCAAGGCAGACCCTCTTACTTCCAAGATACTCTACATAGTTGGTCTGGTCCTCATTGCTATCCAGCTCCAATCAAACCCAAAGGGTCCATTTATTCCGCAACAGCCGTTTCAAAACAAGCTAGACCACAAATAGCAAACCATAGCAACTCATGGAGGCTAATGCACCTCTCCTCCATAGCTGCATTCATGTGTTCGGCACAGATACAATACAAGATCCTACATTGAGCAGGTTGTGGGAACCTCACCTTCACAGAACTCTGTAGCGGTTCGGCAATGTCACCCAGAGTGAACTAAAACACACTGAGAAGAAATACTCCGTTTCCCACCACTTTAACTGCCCTTGCGCAATGGTAGGGAATTCTGGAACTGTGTTTGTGCTATTTTTGCATCCTCTATCAGGAGCTCTGGTGCCACCACAAACTACAATTCCCAGGATTCTCTAGCACTGACCCTGGAAAATGAAAAGACAGTATTCCAAAAATGCATATTCCCTGATTCCTGTCACTTTTCTGTTCTCATTCTAAGTGGTTTGAGTGCAGCGGCATCTGAAAACCCATGCGCAATTTGTGCCTAATACCCCGGATAATCCCTGGTTCAGACCAGTTTAAATTTCCACATTTTCCCCATGTGATAACTCCAAACTTTATATTTCGGCAGTGTGCTTTGGCCCAAATTACAAATGCTCATGCTACACTTCTTTTGCTCCGTTAATCTCAAAGATGCTAAACCATCCCTTGCCTGCTGATATTCCCACTAACACGGCTACATCTTGAACCTCCAGTAACCGTTTCTTCTGTAAATATTATCCCACCAGCCTGCCAGGGAAATTAGATTCCTGTTGGGTTTTGTTGGCATCCTTCTGACGCTGAATTCGGTTGCAGTATCACAAACAGCTGCTCCAGAAGGACGCGCTCATGTTCGCTTCCTTGGAGTGGCATTCCGAAGCACACACAGCCGGCGAAAAAGCACTGTTATTGTCAGGTACGCCATGAAATGCACAGCTGAAATTAATTTTTTGTAATTAAAGCCCACATCTGTGAGCCTCTTTTTGCTGGAAGCCCCTGCTCCGCTGATAAATGACATTAACGCCACAGGGCCGCGCATACCAGCAAATTTAAAAACCACTTTTCTTCCCGGGTGTGCCACTTAGCACAGCTGGGAGAATGGGCTGTTTAAAATTTAAAGGGCTGGCTGAATCCTGGCAGAAAATGGTTCAGGGGGAGAGGCGGGGGGGAAAGCATGTTCCAAATGTGTCGGGTACAATGCGCTTCCCTCCTTGTTAGCAAGGAAATAGTGGAGTTGCAAATGTAATTCAGGGCGATGCTGTATCCAGGCTTGCTCTGGCAAAACATACTTCTGCGTTTCACTAGGGATATAATCTCCCAGGGATTTCCCTCCACTGAATTTCTCTTCAACGCAGCTGCTTTTTCTTCTTATCATAGGCTGCTGCCACACTGGCGAATTGATGCAGCCTGACAGCGCTTTAACTGTCATGGGCTCCATCCTATGGCATCTGGCATCTGGCGTGGGTGCCTACATACAGTACAGTAGGTGGGAGTGGGTTATACAAACTTACATATACATATCTAGAACTATAGAATATGGGCTATTATTTATTTCTTAGGGTTACATCTGACACAAAAGAGGTCTGGAGCAGCATGGAACTTAAAAACAAACAACAAGCAAGCAAGCTCTAGGTGCTAATATATGAAAAGAGATACCTAAGAACTCTAGATAAGAAATGCTTCCTAGGCTCAGGCCAAAGCCCATCTGGCCTCATGTGTGGGAAGAACTAGGAGATGCAATCCAAATAGCTTTGCCAAGATGCAGTTGTAAATGTATATAAGTCACATCTCTTGTTTTCTGTTTCTCCTTTCTCTCTCTGTATTTGGATCTGGGTATGGTAATATTTTCTCCTTGGCTGGTGCCCACAGCTGCTAGCTATCTGTCAAAAACACTTAGACTCCTAGAATGTAGAGTAGGAAGACCACTGGGGACAACTTGGTCCAACCGTCTGCCATCAGGAACTCACAAGCAAGCATCACTGGCAGATGGCCATCCAGCCTCTGTTTAAAAACTCCAAAGAAGGAGTCCACCCCACTCCAAGGGAGCATCTTCCGTTGAAAACCCTTACTGTCAGGAAAGCTCTTCCTAATGTTGAGGGTGAACCTCCTTTCCTGTAGCTTGAATCCATTGCTTTGTGTTGAGTCTCTGGACGGCAGAAAACAGCTTGCTCCTCATATGACATCCCTTCCAATATTGAAACATGCCTATCATGTCCCTCTTAATCTTTTCTTCCTAGGCTAAACATCTCTCTAAGTCAGTCCTTACAGGGCATAGATTTCAGACCTTTTTCATTTTTGGTCCTCTTTGCTGACATGTTCCAGATTGTCAATATTCTTGAAAGTGGCGCCAAAACTGGACACATGATTCAAGGTGGGTCAGTCCAAAGCCACAATGAATGGACACTGACTAGTATTCTGTACGTACTTTTATTGTGTTATTGATTTGCATGATTATGTGTGGATAATGGTGTTGAGTGGTATGCCCGTCCCTCATATCATTGTCATTTGCGTTTTTTTGATGTGATGCAATTTGTGGGGGTGCCTTGCCTTAGCAGAGTTTTTCTGGGAAAGCATATGCTTTTTGAAGGGCATGAGGAAACAATTTTTAAAGTGGGCGGGGGGAGATAAATAACTGTTGGGGGGGAAATGTTAATAGAAATAAATCACTAGACAAATGTGCCGAGTACGGTAAGTCTCGCTTAGCTGATGTCAGATGTTCGCCGCCATAAACTTCCATCTAGGAGCCAACCTCCAGCCCTGTTCTTTCATTTTTAATTTCTCTCCTTCTCTTTCTTTCTAGGTCTTCAAGGTGGCAATGCTGACGGACGGATGCTGTCATTTGGAGAAACGTGGAGGCATAGGTTTGGCATTTAGATGGTATTCAAGGGAGTTATGTGGATGTCCTTTGAAAGAAAAAGTGGTGCTCAGGAATTATTCTGGGTTGGGGTGTGAGAAGAGACATCTCAGTTTATTGCCCAATTACATTTTTTCTCTCATATGATTTTGCTTTCTCGGGACAGCAAGCAAACCTCTAATCCGATAACTGCAGAGGCAGGTGTCTGCAAGCATCTAGGAGCCAAACTTCTTCCTCCCGCAAAAAGGGAAACTGGCCTAGATACCCAGGATGTGTGTTGGTTCATACGGATAGGATCAATAATTCTTATTTTCCTATATCTTAGGATCAGAATGAAAGCTCCAGTAGTAACACTGTTAAAGCATTCCAAGTAATGACAAGATTAGCAGGTGAGAGCCAAGCCACGCCCCTTCGCAATCACCTCTGAAGAATAATGGCTAAGGTAGGCAACCATGAAAAGAATGCAGATCCGAATCTTCAAAGAATTTATACACTCAGTGTGTAAACATATGTTTGTTTCTAGCGCAACAAGAAGGCCACTAAATCTTTTGTCCTTAAAGCGACATTCGATGACTTATTACAGCGCTCGTTAGTTTTGCGGGAGGCCTTGCTACTTGCACTGGCGGCGTCTTTAACGATGCCGCCTTATGGTTTCCACATCCAGTTCTTCTCGCAGTTTCCATTTAATGTCCCATCCGCATATGGATGGTGTTTACTCAAACGATATGAAACCAGGTACTATACACTTAAAATGGGAGAAAGGATTGGTTGCCTACACTTCTGATCCTGAGTAAAGTTCCTTAAGCATATATAGTAATGTTTTTGACTATGATTGATTGATTGATTGATTGATAATACCTTCGAGACCATGGGGGGGGACGCGGTGGAGACTATGTGCCTTTACAGCAAGACCAAAATAAAGCTGCTTCGAGTCACACAGTGGAGGTATGGTGTTTCAATGATGCATGCGTCCTAAGAGTTCAGACACCACCAAAGCCTCCCTCCAGTCCTAGAGGCTGGCGCTGGCTTGGTTGCCGATGAGACTTCTGGACTCTTAGGCGCCATGCATCATTGAAACCACCATACCTCCACTGTGACTCGAAGGCAGCTTTATTTGGCTTTCTTTGTCTGGAATAGGCCTAAGTTAGTAATTTTTTTTCCTCACCTAATTTATTGCCTAAATTCTATCTCTAGTCAGGACTTGTTCTGACTAGAGTAGACCCAGTCAACCAATGGGATTTACCTATGCGTTGACTCACATCCAACAATTGATTGAATAGGTCTAAAGGTCTAATCCAGTTGGGCCTAAGCAACAGGACAGCATCCAAGTTGTTTAACAATACCTTAACAATACTTAATGTAACAAAATAATTTTATTCATCTCTCTCAGCTGTTTTGCAGTAACAAAACCAGGTTTGACATTAACATGTTATCACACATTCTGTGTTCCTAAGCTCTGTCCATATTTCTTTTCTCTGTTGGCTTAAAGGGGATAAAAGTATCCGGGGATGGAGGCTGTTCGTTTTACTTTCCAAATGTCAGAGAATTTGTGTGTGTGTGTGCTTTGTGGGGAGGACAAACTTTCATGAAATGGAGGAGAAGGCAGTCGGCAGAGCATTACTTTGAGTTAACAGCAGATGGTGTGAATATTCTAGCTGTGGGTGTTGGATTGGTTGTGGCTCTTGGCACATGTAAAAGTAATTGTGTAGTACCAAAGCATAGAGGGCAGAAATGTCGCTGGATTGTGTGTGATGTTATTGCTCCCCCAATATGAATTCTGCTTTAAAAAAATGATATCATGCTAATGTAACTCAGTTGTTAAGAATGGAAAAGCTTCACTTGCCTGAAGGAGAATAGTAAGGAGGCTACCAGTCTAAACCTCCTAGGAAAGGAATGCCTGAGAGCAGCCACTAAGAACGTCCTTCTCCGATTTTATATTTGTGGATTTGATTATTAACGGAGTTGAGTAATATGTTCTCTCTAAGAATATCTAGGTCCTCCAGTGCAACTCTATGGCCAACTTTAATTAAAAGTTGCACTGACTCACCTAAAGATTCCTAGAGAGGACACTCTACTAGGCCTTTGTAGCTCCTCCAGCGCAGTTCTATGGTCAGTGACTGTCGGACGTTGACCACAGACCTGGAGGACCTAGAGATCCCTAGAGAGGTGTCCTCTCAGGTAAAAACATGGTGTTTTTGTTATTTGTGGTATTTCCATATTCACGGGGGTCTTGTGCCCCTAACCCTGGTGAATATGGAGCGACAAGTGTACTTCTATGGGTGATGGACCATACACAAAGGACCTCCATAGAAGATCTCAGAACATGGACAGGCGCATATAGGAGGATATGATCCTTTAGATAACTTGGACCTGAGGCATATGGGACACCACATCTGGTTCAGAGACCCCTTCAATGTGAGACCAAAACTGGATGCTATTTTAGGAGACAGTCTGTTGCTCTCAGTCACAAAGGCCCACTGTTCTTTGACACCAAATGTGCTTCTCATTCACATTCGCATCCCATGAATGGGGGAGTCAAGAACGAAGCCTCCAAAGGGAAATAACTCTTTGCTTAACAACCTTCATTTTTATATAAAATCGAAGTTATTCATATTACGTCTTCATCGCTTCAATCTCCAACTAGTAACACTGCTACAACTACTCCCTCCTGACAACTATATTCATTTCTCATTAAAGATATTTCATGTTTTATTCAGGAATTTAAATGAAGCTATCAGAGCCTGTAATAGCATCAGTTTGGGATAATTGTATCTCAGTGTTGCCAGCCTCCAGGGTTATAATTAATATATATTTGGATCCCTTACTGTCTTTAGAACGAATGGTTGAATGTGGATGACATGAGGAGGAAAATGATAAGAAAGAAAGAAAAAAGGAAGGAAGGAAGGAAAGAGAGAAAGAATATATGCAGATGATGATTTATTTATTTCATTTGTATGCCACCTTTCTCCCAGAGCGGGACTCAAGGCATGCTGGAAGATGATAGTGAGATAAACTCATGTGCTCTCCCCCTTTTCTACATGTTTACTCATTATAGGATTTTGATGGCAGCTGCTGTTTACCTTGCTGGTTGTAGGCAGGCGCAATAGGATTTGCTAAAGCAGAATCCTGCTATTTTCCAGTTCAGTCCTTTTTGGCATCATTTACTGCAGACATATTGCTGTAACCTGACATTGGAGTTTATCACATGGGAGGAATTTCTCTTAATGTCGAATGAAAAGAAAGTGGAGCCAGAACGCATTCACGTTAATTAGCTAGTTCAGCGAATTGACGTGAATTCAAATTGCGCTCGGACTGGCTTCCCATTGCCCCAAAATAGTTTGCTATTGCCCGAAATTGCATGTGATCAGCTCTCTCGCAATAACGTGAAACCCCATGATTGCGTTCAGACTGACTTCCCATTGCCCAAAATTGCGTGTGGTAGTCTATCACGCAATAACGTTAAATCTCATAGTTGCGTTCGGATTGTCATTGGATTATACTTCTAATTTCCCTGGTCTGATAATGTCCATTGAATGCCTGTTCTTCCCCATACTTCTCTCATCCTCCTCCCAATGCAGATACAGCTACAAATCTTTTGGCTAGATATGGGATGAGAAAGAAAAGGGGTGGCAACTTGGGCGTAAAAACCCTTCACTGAGAGCAACGTTGTTAAGTGAACTCTGCTTGTCTTAGGTTTTATCTTGAATGTCCCTAGGCTTTCTGTGAGCAGGAAAAGAACAACTACTAAAAACAGTAAATTCTCCAGTTTGGAAGCCTGTGGGCTCTTCCTTCCAAAATTAAGAAAACTTTCAAAACATGGTAGGATGATAAAACCAAGTCCATGCCACCCGCCTTTCCCCTTGCCTATATATTATAACATTGCGCCTGCAGAAGACAGAAGAGATGTCAATGTCTTTAAACCTTGCACAGATCTGTAATGTTTTTCATGTTGGCCTAACAAAGGTATTACCAGAATGCCCCCAAATTTCTGTTATGGACAATGTAGGTAGCTTTTGCAATTGGAACCACTCATGTAATAATTGTTTCTTGGCATGCTACACAGATTAACACATACGTTGGCAACCTAGATGCCAACCTGGTTTCTCATATTCTCTTCACTGCAACATTTTACTGATTTCCACTCTTAATGCGCTTACCTGCACATCTTGGTTTGTATGAAACATCTAAATTTGTCCCTTTAACTACTCATTACGGCCACTTTTGAGCATGAACTTGTAATTTTTATTACATACCCATATACATTTCATTTCCATTGCAATTTGCAATTCTCCCATTGGGTGTGTGTGCATGTATATGTATATGTGCATATGTATCTGTTCACAGAAGTTTTGCTTCATTCATCTGATAAAGTGGACTGGAGTCCACCGAAGGGTATGCTAGAGATCTCTTTCTCAGCTTCAAAAGGGCTATATAATGATGATGATAATGATAATGGTAATACATTGTATTTTTGTTGCCCCTTCTCCCGCAGGATTGAGGCAGCTTACAACATTGAGTAAAACACAACATACAGTTAAAATACATCCCATTAATTCCCTTGTATCTGTTTATGCTGACATACTTTAACACAGCCATATTTTTGGACATTGCTGTCTATATTTAGGCTGAGCCTGTATCCGCACTGCAGAAATAACCCAGTTGTATGCCACTTTAACTGTCATGACTCCATCCTATGGAACTCTGGGATCTGTAGTTGGTTGTGGCTCCAGAGTTCTCCGAGAGAGAAGACTACATACTTCACAAAACTACAAATTCCATAATTCCATAGAATTGAGCCCCGGCAGTTAAAGTGGCATCAAACTGCATTAATTCTGCAGTTTGGAAGCATCCTCAGTGAAGCAACTGTGCTGAGACAAAAAGCCAAGTTCAGACTATAGAAACCTGCTTATATGTTGGATTTTTTGGGGGTGGTGTATATCAAACATCTTGTTTCAATTCCTCAACATTCCTGTGAACATGTAACATCTTATTTCAATTTCTCAACATTTCCTTTTTCAAGATCCTTTTCTTTTCACGTTGAATTTTGCCCTGATTGGGAAATGCATTAAAAGTTGTCGGTCACCGATGTACAAATCTGATACATAGCAGAGGGAAGAAGGTGTAAAAATGTACATGTTTGAAGAAGAAGAATGATATTGAAAATCTGTTGGAAAGACACAGAAAGAGCAAAAGGGGAGGTAAGGTCAGTTCTCAATCTTAAATCACCTTCTTTTGTTTTATGGCTTCCATAGACCTTTTGTTGCTACCCCTATATTAAAAAACACCAATAATAATAATAATAATAATAATAATAATAATAATTTATATCCCACCTCTCCCTATGGATTGAGGCAGGTTACAATAACACAAAAATAACAGTAAAATACATAATACATATAAAAACCACATATATATGGCTATCTCTCTATGTGCTTCGTAATGGAAAACTCAGGATTCTCCAAAATGGTTCTTGATGGGCGCTTCAACCAAACTCCGGCTTTGCTTTTAGTCCCTCGATTGTCTCTTTCCCTTTCTCCCTCTGTCTTCTTAGCAAACCTTATATTATATTATCATTTTTTTCCATAGCCAATACAACTTGAGAACGCTTTCCAAGGCCAGGAATGAGGCCAGTGGTTGCTGATGTTAAAAGGACATGACATGTATACTAGTCAGGGCAGAGGCGCTAGCTGTATGCATTAAAGTCAAACACATCAAAGGCCTATTAGGGAAGATGGAATGGGCGCATGGGTTTGTGCCGCTTGCTGGGTGGCTTTTCCTTCTTTGCAAAAAGTAATCCTCCCATGCGCTCTCTTTCCCTATTGATTGATTAATTTCTCCTTCCCAGCTCTCCCCTATCCATTCCCCCTTCTTTGTCTCTCTTCCCCCCATTCTTTCATCACATCATACAAACACGCATACAACCTTTTGATTCCTTTTGTCCCCGCTCTTACTTTCCACACCGAGGTTCTGGACAGGAGAGTTCAAAGGGACCTGGAATTGAGAAATGGAATGATTACTAATGCATCAGGTTTTCTAATCTTTTTCCTTTTTTCCTTTCCTGACCTGGCTTGTAGCACAGCTTTTTCTTTCTCCTTTTGCCAATAAGCAACCAAGGTGTGAAAAAAGCCACTCAGAAAGGTTGGAGGAAGGAATAACCAAGATGAAGGCGCTGCTGTTAAATAAGGAAACCCTCCCATTCTGAGTATGAACATCGATTACTGTCTGGGTTACAGAAAAAGTACAAAAATAGGAAGACAAGAACAATAACATTTGTATATGCTGGAGTCCCATTGAGTTGAATGGCAACATGCTCCTGTGTGTTGCAGCACACATGTGTCTCTGGCGCATGCACAATTTTGTCCCTTGCCACTCGCCATCTGCGTAAGCTTAGATCTATGTACGGCAAGGCGCATACGCTGAGGGTGCACTGAAATAATAAAGGGAAAGGTTGGAGGATGAAATTTTGTCTATACATGACCCGCAAGTCAAATGGGGAGAAGCTAAGCTGGCTTTTACATATATTAAAAAGACTGGGGAAAATACCTGATTTAGACACTTAAACAAGAGTATATTCTTCCTACATTAGAAGGACATTTCAAATACTTCGTGGGACAGTTCCAGTAGCCAATGCAAGATTAGATCTATTACGTAGTAAATGTCTACTTAGTTGTAACCTGTTGTTGTTGTGAGTGCCTTCAAATAGTTTTTGACTTATGGCTAACATAAAGTGACCATATCATGGGGTTTTCTTGGCAGGTTTCTTCAGAGGAGGTTCGCCATAACCATCCTCTGAGGCCACCTGTGTCATCTCCTGGTGGGAGATACAGGTGCAAGTTCAATTTTGGGAAGTTATGCACCAAGCAAGAGTCAATGGCTGTGTGCAAATGTCCAGCTCGGCTGTTGGAGCTTGCTACAATTTCCAAGGCCTCATTGATTTTCACTTGCAACTTGCAAAAACTATCTAGTGTTGCATCATAAAGTGAGGTCAAACTGGGTTATTTCTGCAGTGCGGGTGATCTATGGAGATCTATGTATTTACTTAGAATTCAGAAATGTAGCCTTGTTCATCCGGAATATCAGTCAACCCACTGCTCCACATGTAGAAATTTATGTTAAACAACTCCAGCATATGATTTTTGACTTCACTTTTATATTTCCTGCATGGAAATGTGTATGCATTTCCATGCACACTTTCCATATCAGATTTCTACAGGTTGCCATTTCCCCCCATTGTGGGCTTGTGTGGTTTTTTAAGATAACCGCAAGAAGTTTGCCTCTGAATGGCTTTCTCTCTTTGGTTTTGAGAGAGAGCCTTTCCAGCTGTGGCACAGATGTCATAACTTTGCTGACACTTTCGCGACGATTTGACCAGGAGAGAACACACCCGTTTAAGGACTTGTAGGGCCTTTGCTAAGAGATCCACTTAGTATAATGACACTATCAAATCCAGATCCCAAATAGAAGTGCAACACAGGCTCTTCATCTCCAAAATAGGCCTAAAATTAAGCAACGTGAAAGGCTAGCCTTGTACGACGGTTGCAACAATAGTTGGGCAAATCATATACAGAGCAAGGTGGAGGCAAACAGTGCGATAGGGATGGAAAGTTATCTGCCTGCCTGGTTTCCTCACTTCCTTCCTTCCTTCCTTCCTGAAAGTTTCTCTGGTTGTCTTATAGCCACACAGATGTTTCCGATTTAATCCTAGCTACAGACGCAAATCTCTCTTTGACTGTACTTAGTTTCTGCAATTACTGTAGCCGTTCTTGATGGGTGGAGGAGAGACTTCTCTTCCCTGGGAAACTCATGCATCGTCTTTCTTTTTCCTTTAATGATAGACAAATACCCCTTTTCTCTCATTCTTTCTTGTCTCTGTTCCTACGAATCTAGTCCCTCAGCCTGGATAAATTATTGACATGCTTTTAAAACCCCCCCACAAAAACTGCAAACAACCTTATAGCAAAGGGTTGGACTATTTAATTCAAATCAAACTGGGATATTCAGCTCCTTCCGAAGCTGCTCCGTTTGCCGGTTTTCAAAGCCTAGCGCCCAAACAAACCGTGTTCATCTGCATTACACAGGTACAGCACTTTTAACTATGATGGTTCTGTTCTGTGGCATCCTGGGAATTGCACTTGGCGGAGTGCAAAAGGAATGAAGTGAAATGGCTGGGATATTCAATAATCCCACTTAGTTTATCCACCAGCAGAAAGCAAGGGAAGTTTTCTTACATGCTTGATTTATTTGAATCCATGTTCAGAAAGTGTATGTCTGTATGTGTATGAGATGGGGTTTGGTGTTGCACAGAACTCATCCTCCCTAAGATGTTTCCAACACATGCATTTAAGTCATTGTGATACAATGTCTGAGTACGTATTCTCCTTTGCTAGATTGTTTTAAAATGAATGACATACTCTATCTATCTGCACACTCTATCTATCCAAATGGGGTTATATACAGAGACCAGATTTTATAACATCCTTATCCCAGTGTCCCCAATGATCCTTAGTTTTGAGATAAATGCAATATTATACTTAGCTGCAACATAGGTCTGATAAGCATTTAATCCAGAGCTCTGCGCTGAATGTCAATCGTCACCGATTTCATTTTTGCACGCAAGGGCAAATAATAATTACTGCAGTTTTCTACCTGCTGTGGAAGAAAATGAACATTTCTCTGCAGTATCCTCCTCATATTTGAATGTCCCAAAATGAAGGAGAGCAAAATGGAGGGAGAAGTGGAGGGTGAGCAGGAGAGTGAGTGAGGAGGTTCCTTCAAATGGTGGCATCAAAGGATGATCTGTCCGGAAAATTGGTTATGAAGTTTGTTCCATGGACGCACGCAACAATTTAACAACTTTTATCTCCACTGGATAATGTGACAAGATTTTGTTCATTTTTCAGTTATTCTTTTAACACTTTGGGGAGGGGAATGGTCAGGAAAGAGTTAATTTTGTGACAAATACACTATAGAAATTATTTCTTGGGAGGGGGAAAAATCAGCTTTAATCAGCCAACTAAAACCAATCTCTCAATGGTTCTTGATGGAGAGTTCCTATGTATTTCATCAAGGATGACAACATTTATGGGAATTCATTCCATCCCTAATTTGGTCTTGGATTACAATTTACTAAAACCCTCACATTTCTTCTCATGAGTTTAACAAAAGGAACTTCAGATCCAAACAACTGGAGTGTAGGAGAATGGACAATCCACCCGTCCTAGATTCCCAATGCATAAAATACTCATGGAAATGAAGTATGTCCTGACAACTGTAGGCAATAAGAACATAGACAGATGCCTGTCCCAATGGAAAGCAAAGAGCAGCTCGCTGTCGTTTCCAACCATCTGATATCGAATGTGAAGCAACCAAGATTTTCTTTTTTAAAGAAAAGCCATTAAAAGCCGATGGAGCTATTTTTAAGGGGGATGTAGCATTGAGTGAATCAACTTCAGAACCATTTAAAATCAGATTTCCTGTAGGCAGAAAGTAATTCTACTTCTGCGCTTTGGAATCACAGAAACGGGGAAAGAGAAAGGTCTTTCGGGTCATCGAGGATGACTCTTGCCAATACCAGCTTGTTCCTTTGCTGCATATTCACATCTGCGAATGCTTTGTCCGGTCTACTTTAAACTCAACCCAGTGATAGGCCTTGCGCCGCGTCCCGTGAGAACCTGTTCCATTTATTCTCCACCAGCTTGCTTTATGGATTTTCCTTTTAAAGTATTATATTTATTCTCATTGACAAACCAAGCAACACAGATTGATCTGCCAGCCTTCAGCTTCTGCGAATCTCTTGATTTCTTTGGGGGTAAGTGGGGAAGGGATGGCGTTTTGAAAGGCGAGAGGCTCCCACAATCCACTTCTCTTGACAGTGAGTGATCGCAGCACCATGTCCACTCCTCCGCAGCGTAATCCCCTCCGGTGTGTGTATATGTGTGTGTTTTAATAACACACTTCCAATCTCGACACATCAAGGCCGGGATCGTGTTGCTGTCAAACACTTGCTCAAGTTCCCTCTCACATGAAGTTGTGCTTCTTTGACCATTGTGCAAGAGGTATATTCAGTTCAGGGTTGTGCAAGTGGAGTTCCACAGGTGGAAACATTTCTCACACATAGTTTTTTGTGGGTTTTTTGGTCTATGTGGCCATGTTCTAGAAGAGTTTCTTCCTGACTTGCATTCTCCGAAGACGCCAGCCAGAGATGCTGGTGAAACATCAGGAATAAACTCTTCTAGAACATGGTCACAGAGACCGAAAAACCAACAAAAAAGCTATGTATGAAAAATATTTACACCTGTGGAGCTCCACTTACACAACCATGAACTGAATATACCTCTTGCACAGCCAGCCATGAAAGCCTCGACTTCACATTTCTCTTACAGTTGCACATTATTTGGTGTGGAAAAGTGTGCAGCTATTCTTCAGTGCATTTGCTCTACCACTTGTTTCGCTTGGATCGCAGCAAAAGACCCTGTACATTCCCAAATGCACAACAGAACTGCGGTCTTGAATTCCAGCCGTCCCCATATGAGGAACAATTTCCATTGGAAACCCTCCAACGTTTCACCTGAAGAGGGAAGCTCCAAATCCTATTCAAGTTCCTTTTCGTTTGCAAGTTCGGTGATAGCCCTTGCGGTTATTTTCCGTGTAGCAGGCAGGAACGGACCTCTGACCTTGGCAATTCCTCCCTCAGTATCTGGCTGTTCAGGATGGATTGGGGTTAAACATGCAAATCAAATAAATATCCAAAAAAGACATCTGGTTGCCCAAAGCTTCAACGGAATGATGATGTAAGGCGAAGATTATAGTTCAAATGACAGCCGGGCCCTGATTGAATGAACCTTTGAGGTCCAAACCTGAAGCCATTCAGCAGAAGGATGTGCTGAAAATCTTTCTTGGGGATTTGAGTGTCTTCACAACAAGCTGAGGAGGCCATAAGGATATGTTTGCTTATCATCCACTTAACCCGCTTCCCATCTCTCTAGGCCAACATTGTAACCTTGGGTCAAAACTATTTGGGATGGCTGTTACTTGTGATAAACACATTTTTTGCAAGGTGAGTAAGACACATAAGGCTTGGTGCCTTGTTATTATTAATGCGCTCTGGTGGCGCGGGTGGGAGGAGGGAATGGGAGGGAAGTAATTTCTGCAAGGGAGGAGAAGAGCCCCGGTTTTTATGTATAATGTGATAAAATTCCTTCCTGGAGTTCAGCCGTACTGCTTATGTAGCAAGTATTTGCTTTTGCAGATTGAAATACACGGCTTCTGCATTTAATGCAGGAACCGATATCCTTGCTCAGTGTTTCTGGAGATAGGCATTTTGCTGATCTTAATGTCAGTCTTGAGATGGAGACAGTCTGGACGAAAGAGTGAAAAATGTTAAAAGTTTGCTTCCTGGTAGACAAAAATTATGATCTCTTTTTGTGCACTTGAGATTATTTTTCACATTTGGGAGCATTTTTTTTTTACAAAATTGTAATCTGCAATTTTTTTTTGAACTGGAAACAACGCTTTGTTTTTGTCTCTGTGCAAAATCTCCACTGTTTCCCACAGAAAAACAATGGCTGAGGTCCTGAACCAAAGAATGTCATCAAAATGGAGAATGGAAGATCATGACATCACAAACTTGATCGTAACATCAATCCATTCCAATGCTATGGGCACAAGGATTAACAAAAGAGTGAAATTGTCAACCAGAATGAGATTCTTGCCCAGTCAAAGGTCCAGATGTGACTGGGCCTACTGGTTTTTCTAAGGCGGGCACATTCTTCAAACCAGAGGGGAAAATAAACCTTTCCCCCCTCTGCCCTGAAGAAGTTCCTTATGAAAAGTTCATTTTTGTCCCCCAACAAAAATTCCTCATTATGTGCCTTTGCAACCAAATGTCCAAATGAATGCTGCGTTTTATCCTCTGATGAGCAATGCAAAAACAAAGCATAAGAAATGCAAGATATGTAGGTGAGGATAGTCATACAGAATGACATATGGATATCTTTCACCACACGGGGAAGAACCTCTGTCAAAACCGAAAGAAAAGAACTACACATTGACTTCTTTCATACCTAGCCTACCCATCTGATAATAGTAATTGGGGTTGGATTGTTCACCAGAGAATTTGCAAATTCCTACTGTAATTCAGCCCTTTGCCACACAGAGGACAATTACACGACTTCTACTCCTGTTTTACTGCTGCGTTGCGCACATGACTTTCAAGCGCAAGCACAGATACCCTTGATAGGATTCATCTACATTCTCCTTTAATAACTAGACTTTGAAACTGCTAATTCTTCGCTGAAAGTCCTCTCCACAAAAGCGGACAATGATGTCCCTCTGTGCCTCTTCCTATCTCTGAACAGGCACAGTCCTCTAGCCCTCTCCCATAAAGGACATTCTCTTATTCTGGGACTCTGTTCCTTTTGTTCTCCAGCCCAGACACATTTGCAGCATGCACAATAAATACACTGTATCCGTGGACAACTCTCTGTCGCAGTTATAATAATGCTATTGTGCGACGTTCCCTGCAAGGCTCACCACCAGCAGGCCTCCTCTCATCATCAAAAGTGAGAGCCGTTGGAGAAGGTTTCTTGTCGTCTCAAGTGGATCATCATAGACAGTGAGTTTCTAACAGAGGGAAAAGAGGAAAATGTGTTCAGGAACGATACACTCCACTTGATTTTACAGTTGTCAAAGAGATAGCCGGGTTTGTCTGTCTGTTTCAGTAAAAAAGGAAGAGTGAGGGAGGAATCTTTGGGACTGATTTACTTTCATTTGTCATATGCTTTTCTGAATTTCAATCCATTTCTTCCGTTTGATTTATTTATTTTATCGCTCTAGGTGACTTGTTGCTTTCTGACTGTAACATGGCTATCGTCTGATCTGAGATATGGGGCCTAATGTTTTAGAGGGTTTATAAATTCATGCAAACCACAGATGAAGAGAATGGGTTTCCAGTGGGTTTCCATGGCGGAGCGGTGATTTGAACCCTGGTGCCCAGATTCCTAGTCCATTGCTTAAACCACTACACCACACTAGTTATCCTTGCCCCAGTAGAATAAGTCTATAGCAAACTGTTTTCCCAGCTTGTGCGATATTCTGCATCCATAATCTTTACCATCTTGGCTACACTCTGATGTTGCCTGAACACAAGTGTCTCAGTTTTCATTCATAAAATGTTGCAGGGCATGAGATTCCTCATATAGCTCCAGGTTGTCCCCCGTCATGGATGATATCTCTCCAAAGTGTCAGCTACAGGTTTTTCCAGCCATTCTCCATGAGAAAGATGATAAGGCTTTCCTTCCACAAAGCACCTTACCATTGAGCAACGAGGCTCCTTTTTGGAGCTATAACCCAACAAGGAAATTCAATCAGAAGAAAAGGATCTTTCTGACATTATGCTCCTCCTTTCACTCTCCTTTCCCTGAACCATTCCCAAAGGCTATTACACTTCGCTTCTTAGATGACATTACTTTTAGTGGTGTACATTTTCAGATGGTGCCATTTTGCTGACCATAACTGTATTGTGTTATTTTGCTCCCTGGTATTTTGCAGAAAGATGAGTGCCTTCCTCTGTATGGGCTTCCCACCTTCTTTTGGCTTCCTCTTCAGTAGACTTAAAACAGGGAGGAGAAGAAAAAGGAAAGAACGTCGGGTGGGTGGGATGGAGATCACAAGGCCATCTCTTTCAGAAGCACATCTCTTCCACCCCGTGCCTGCGCACAATAAATTTTCCACATGAGATGAAAGGCCAGACACAATTTGCTATCAATTTTGACTCTCTAGAATATATATATATTTTTGCTAGCGGTTTGTTAGCGGTGGTTGCTAGGTGATGCCTCCCTCCTCTCCCCACCTCGCCACTCACATACACTAAGCATCAATGAGCTAATGTGGGAATATGTTGTATTATATAATTAAGCCCTCAGTGATGTTGACGTCCATGAAAAGAAAACCTTGAATATCTCTTTCATATTAGCAGGAATGTTATTAAAGCATTATGCGTGGGCGCATGAGAAGTGTCACTGAAAGCTATACAGCTTTAGCGGTATTAAGAGCATCTCATGGCCTACTCCTTTGTTGCATCTCAGTAACTCATTGAGTGCCTCCAATATGGGGATACTGGGAGGGACCAACTTTAGATGCAGAGGAGTCTAAACACCTCACTAGACTACAAATCCCTAGATTCCATTGACTGGAACCATGACAGTCAATAGTCATAACTCTGCAGCACAGGCACACGCATCATTCTCATCAATCCCAAATCATGATCCCATCTATTACCAATAGGCTATTACCAATATTTGTCAGGAAAGCAGGAGGAAGAAAGGACGGACCTAGATAGAGTCTCCTTTCTCCCTTCTCCTCAACTGTGTTGGTTCTACTTGTTGTTATTGTGTGCCTTCAAGTCGTTTCTGACTTATGGTGACCCTTATGGTGACTTATGGTGACCCCTATCATGGGGTTTTCTTGGCTTCATGAAGCTGAGACAGTGTGACTTTCTAAAGGTCACCCAATGGGTTTACATGGCCAAGCCATGATTCAAACAGTGTTCTCCAAAGTCATAGTCAAATGCTCAAATCACTACAGCACACTGGCTCTCATATGTCACAAAGAGAGAGAGACTTTCTTTTCGCTCTTGCAAAGGTTGCTCCCATCACTCCCAATGCTTGCATTTAAAGCAGAGCTGTAAACAGGCATTTGGCCCAACTGTGGCTTGTGGGGAATTTCCCATCAAATGGAGGAAATTCATTAAGTGAAAAAACGGTTCTTCTCCTTTTAGTGCTACATATTATTAACAGAGGAATGCCAAAGGGGGAAAAATGCTTTGGGGTTGGAATCTCTGGCAAGCTGAGATAAAAGGAGACAACCCCACATTAATTCTCTCCATCTCTGTTGCATAGGGAGATGGTCTACTCTCACTCTGGTCAAGTTATCTTCTTGAACAGGGCAGAGATATCTTGTGATAAGTAGCTGAGCTGAGTGTTATTGCCTACTTTCTTATAGACGATAGACTGGCAATACCATCCACAAGGATTTCACAAAGCGCAGTCCCAAGGAAGTCTTCACGGACTGAGTTATACTTCACATTTTATTTTTCCTCTACATCAGTGTCTTATAACTCCCCAATTTCTCATTTATTTCATGGACGTTTCTACCTGCACTGTCCGCTTTCTTAAAGAAGCCGTCTCACACCACCTTTGTTAGGACCCTGGGATTTTGCTTGTAGTTTATGTCTTCGGTGCAGTGCAAAAGGCTGATGGCATCAAAACATGCAGGGAATGTGATCTGAACAGCCACTTGCTTTGGCTTAGCCTGGGTACCTGGGTACCATGTTGGCACCAAATGCAGAAATGCTTAGTGTGAGAGATGAATTTATTCCTAGCTGCAGGAGATGGTAATATTGCAATGCCTTCCCTGAATGCTTCTCCACTTGCCTTTAGAAATACAAAATATGATCTGGCTAGCCTCTGGGCTAGTTGTCACCGGGGGACACCTTAATCAAACCAACTTCAGCGCTTCATTGGAGCTAAGTGTCTCTCCAGCCCCAAGTAAGGATGGGCAAGAATTTCATTCAGTTCATTTTTTCCTTATACGAGCTTCTTCAAACTCATCAATTTCCCCATAACTTTGACAGAAAGGAGTGGGGAATAAAATAAAAAAGTGGGAGAATATAAGAATATAACAAGAACTATGCTGGCTTAGACCAAGGGCCAATCTAGCCCAATATTCTTCTTTTGTCTAGTGTCCAACCAGTATCCTATGGGAAGTAAAGATGGAAGGTATTTCCAAAAATATTATAAGATGATT
The DNA here is from genome assembly GCF_019175285.1 of Sceloporus undulatus. Taxonomy (NCBI): domain Eukaryota; kingdom Metazoa; phylum Chordata; class Lepidosauria; order Squamata; family Phrynosomatidae; genus Sceloporus; species Sceloporus undulatus. The sequence continues at coordinate 166,982,613 of NC_056527.1, read as the reverse complement.
TCTTAATTATTGGGGGAAACCTGATGAAAGAACTCTAGATCCACATTTGATTGACGTTCTTCTCTTGCCTTTCTTGCTACTGGTGCACACAGTCCATTATGGTTCTGGGCTGACTGGCCAATGTTAATAATCTGCTGACCCTTCCTCAGATATCAGTTCAAGACCACATGTGGACTATGAAGCTAGTCCTCCACATTGCTGCCTTTTGTGGCTGCCTGGGGCTTTAAACTAGAGCAAAGGAATGGCATGAAATACTGCTCCATGTATAAGCAACTTTCTGCAAGTATATCCATCTCATAAGCAATTGCTCATTCTTGGATGGTGCCTAACACTTTCTTGGGTTATGAATTCTCCTTCCATGGATTCAACCATGCCCAACACAAACACACACACACACACCAAAAATATAACAAGATTTTGCAAATTCCAAAAATACAACAAGATTTATATAAAGGACACAGTTTTACTACCCCATTTGTATATAATGGGACTTGAGCATCCATGGATTTGGTATGGGGGTCCTGGAACCAAATCCCAGTGGCCCACTGTACAACAGTGAACTGAATACAGGGGTTACACAGAATAGTATAACCAGGCACAGAAGAGAATTTACGTCTGGGAACGTGGTGTAGTGTTTTGAGTGTTGGACTATGACTCTGGAGACCAGGGTTCAATTCCAAGCATGGCTATGAAACCCACTGGGTGACCTTGGCCATGCCCTATTCTTTCAGGTTCAGGGGAAGGCAAACTTCCTCTGATCGGATCTTCCAAAGAAAAGCCCATGATAGGTTTGCCTCAGGGTTGCCATAAGTCAGACGAAGGCATACAAAACATAGAAGATTTCCATATGTGGCTGAATCGCTAGCAAAATGTGCAACATCCCTGAAATGTGGAGGAAGCACATGCGTGTGGGAGCCAGGTGTGCTTTCTCAATTGTCATGCAATTGGTGCTCCCTCTTAGCATCCCTGAATCATTCCTGGGGAGCGGATTTCCTCTGAATGCAAACTTTGCATTCATAGGAAATCCACTCCTCTTGAGACAATTCAGGGATGCTAGAGGGAGCGACGATTGCATTACAATTGAGGAAGCTTCCTTACATGTGCACTTCCTCCACATTTCAGGGATGTTTCATGGACGTTTTACCAGCCAGGTATGGAAATCTTCATAGTTACACACATCTTACATGTGGACATAGCTCCACACATACACTTCCACATCTGTCTGGTCCCATGAAGGGCCCTTGTTGCTGTTTCTTACTGACATAGAAAAGGAGTGAGGAGGCAATTAAGATGACAGAGATGCCGTTGGACTCAGCTTGAGGGGTAGGAGAAGATGTGCTGTCAAATGGAGTGCATCCACCTTGTCCTTCCCCTGGGAGACCAGAGTAGCTGGCTATGGAATGAGTAGTTCTTCCCCTCCTTCTCCTCACCATGGGTGAGAGACAACAACATGGGCCCCTTCTGGGGTCGACAGCTGCCAAGCGGTGGGAGTTGTTTGAACGGACCACAAGGGCAAGAGAATAGCCCTCCGCACCCTATCCAAAAATGGCTCATATCTATGCCCATAAGCTCCACTATGCATGTGTAAGTCACTAAGAGCATACTAAATGAAGCATGCGAAAAACACCAACAGGATTCCAGCACTTTGTGTGTTTGTCTGCAAACGAAAGGTTTTCAGAAAAGGCATGCAATGTTGACAAAAGAACCAAGAAAAATGTACAAAAATTATAAACACAATCCAGGTATTGAGAATATTTTTCTCTCTCTCGTGTGATTTCCATCCCTAGTGGACCGAGCCAGGATTTACCTTTAGCGGCACAGTATAATTTAAAGGAATAAAAATAGAGGGTGGCTTCACATACCTCTAAGCAAACACTGATATTATTCCTTGGAAGAAGTGAGAATGATAGTTATAGTTGTGAGGGGTTTTTTTTAACAAGAGGGAGAGAGAAGAGAAAGAAAAATCACCTTTACATCTTATTGATTTCTGTGCTTCCAGCTGTCACAACTCAGTAGATTTGCTCTTGCAAAGACAGCAAAGCACCATGTCTCCAGTCTACACTGTTCTTGCCCTTTGACCGGTTGGTGGGAGGTTGCTGTAGCAGGCTGGGCTGTCTCTCCAGGAGATTCAGGCATCAATTTTGTGGCAGTAGCTTGGGCCTGTTCACTGAATCAAACACTCTCTGTTTCAAGAGGCTCTCCATGGAGTTGTATTTCATGCCATCCCTTTGGAACCCCCTTGCCCTAGTTTAAAGCCCCGCGCAGCCACAAAAGGCAGCAACGCGGGGACCGTTCTGGCCTGCAAGGCATGCAAGAAGCCAATAATTTTAGGGGAGGTGACTAATGGGATGATGAATGAGTTGGATTCTGCTTATGCACCTTTAACATTCCACCTGAAATTAATTCCAGAGGAGATCAATTGCTATTACCTTTTGTGGGCTGAAGGGAAAATCATCATCATCATCATCATCATCATCATCATCACAAATAATACATTTTAGTTTTTTACTCGCCTCTCTCTAAGGCTCAAGGTGGGGCACGACATAGATTAAAACACATAAAATCATTTGAACCCTGCAAAAACACTGTTAAACACTGCTGAAACACGTAAGCATAGGACACATTGCAATAATCCATCATAAATGAAAATATCCTAATTTAAAATCCATAGTTTAAAGTCGACTAGGTAGGCCTGACGGAAGAGAAAGGTCTTTAATGCTCTTTTAGATTTAGGCAGCCTATTTAGCTGTTGAATCTTTCCTGGCAGGTCTTCCTACATTCTAGATGGAGAACTGGCTGAGAAGATGGAGTACTGCAAGAAGGAAACAACAGCAATAGGTAGTAACAGCAATACTAGCGCTAATGCTAATACTAGTCTAAATTGATTTCCTCTGCAATAATTATATATTCTATCTGGGGTACGTTTGACTCTTGAGAAGTTATTGAGCCATCATTTTCATCATTTCTTGCTATCAAATGGGGCTAATGGGAGTTGGAGTCCAACAACATAAAAAGGAACACTTGGTCCTCCACAGCGTTATATATAATCTCTCTCTCTCTACACACACACACACACACACACACACACACACACACACACACTAAAAATGCAGCTCCTCTTCTCTTTCATAATCTAAAGTGGTACAGTCCAAGCAGATTACCAGATGTTGGATTATTTGATACAGACTCAGACATACCAATGCTTTGGCATTGCTCATGTTTGCTATTTTTGAATCTACCAAAAGCTTATTTTTTAAGATATATGGTTAGAATTCAACCAAACTCTTTCTTTCTTTCTTTCTTTCTTTCTTTCTTTCTTTCTTTCTTTCTCTCGTGATTTATTTATTCAATTTATGATCCACATTCTCCCATCAAGAGACAAATACAGGACAGATATTTGCTTATTCCAGATTTATTGGCCATTACGTCAGTGGGCATTATTGGCCAGCTATATGTAATGCTTCATAAATTACGCACAAATGATAAATGTTACCGAATAATGTGACTTTTGTTTGTGGGCTTTTTTTGAGCTGAGTGGGCTTGTTAACATCCCTTCAGCCCCCATTAATAACTTCTGCCTAATTTTTTCCTTTGTCTTTTGCAATTAGCACAAGGCCATAACGCACCCTTCCCACAGTCACTCACAGTTCCTGGGAGTACCTATTATCCTGTAAACATGATGGTCATTGCATTGGATTCTACTTCCATTGGTTGCTGGTATGTCAGGATCATTTATATATTTACAGTAGAGAAGGGAGATGGCAGAATCCTGACTCCTGTGTATAGCAGCTTTCTCTGGCCAGACTCCTGGTGGCTGTACTTTTTACACAGCACAACAATGCATGGATACAGCTCCACTCTCCCTCTATGGCTAGTGTATCCACTGATGTCCCCAGAACCAGTACTAAAATGGTTGGAAAGTCATTTAGGCACTTCACACTACACCCCTGCGCATGTGCGCGCGCGCACACACACACACATGAAACTTTATGGTCCACCAGCATTTAACAGGATATAGACATGTGTTCTGGGTAGGGACTAGGGGGCTATACAGATGGGCAGCATGCAGCCTTTTTGCCCCGGATCGGTGTTGCAGTAACCGCATGCAGCGGCACCGATCCACTCCCTGGAGGGAGCAAAAAGAAGTCTCTCCAAGCAGCTCCCCAGCATTATGACACCCCTTCCGCGCTGCACCATTTGGGTGCTGTGCCACAGTGACATCATCAATCGATCTTGGATGAAACGGAATATCTAGACCCATTTCAAACCGGCTTTCGGGCTGGTTACGGGGTTGAGACTGCTATGGTCGCCTTGGTCGATGATCTTCGTCTGGGCATGGACAGGGGAAGCGTGTCCCTGTTAGTGCTCTTGGACATCTCAGCGGCTTTCGATACCATAGACCATGGTATCCTTCTGGGGCGCCTGGCGGAGGTGGGAATCGGGGGCACTGCGCTCCAGTGGTTCCGATCCTACCTCTCCGGGAGGTCCCAGATGGTGCAGCTGGGAGACGTGCGCTCCGAGGAGAGGGCCCTTACATCTGGGGTCCCTCAAGGAGCCATTCTGTCTCCCATGCTTTTCAACATTTACATGAAACCGCTGGGAGAGATCATCCGGAGACATGGGGCGCGGTGTTATCAGTACGCTGATGACACCCAAATAGTCTTCTCTATGTCTCCGACTGATGCAGTGACCGGGAGTGGCGTCTCTCCTCTCGTGGCCTGTCTGGAGTCGGTAATGGGCTGGATGAGGGACAACAGACTCAGCCTGAATCCAGAAAAGACGGAAGTACTGGTGATAGGTTCCCCCGGTCCGGGGTTGGCGGTGGTTCCACCTGTCCTGAACGGAATCACGCTTTCCGTGAAGGACTCTGCACGCAGCTTGGGGGTGCTTCTGGACTCGTCGCTCCACCTTACATCTCAGGTGGATGCGACGGTCAGGAGCACCTGTTATCAGCTTCGGTTGATACGCCAGCTGCGTCCCTACCTTGACCGGGGAGACCTTGAAACTGTTGTACACGCCCTGGTAACCTCTCGTTTGGATTTCTGCAACGCGCTCTACATGGGGCAACCCTTGTACCATACCCGGAAGCTGCAACTTGTGCAGAATATGGCAGCCCGTCTGGTCACTGGCACTGCCAGGTCCAGTCATATAACTCCAGTCCTTAAAGACTTACATTGGCTGCCTATTCGCTTCCGGGCGCAATACAAGGTGTTGGTAATTACCTATAAAGCCCTAAATGGCTTGGGCCCAGGGTACCTGGAGGACCGCCTCTCCCCGTACAATCCGCCCCGCACACTTCGATCTTCAGGGCAGCTATTGCTAAGAGTTCCAGAGGTGAAATACAACTCCACCTCTAGGAGGGCTTTCTCCATCTCTGCCCCCAACCTCTGGAACGCGCTGCCCTTCGAGCTTCGCTCAGCCACCTCCCTACCACAGTTCAGGAAGGGGTTAAAAACCCACTTATTTGAACAAGCTTACCCTGACCAGTAATTCTCCCCCCCATTGTCTTGCCCCATTGTTCTGCCGACATGTTTTTGTCATCTTATTGTTTTATCGTACTGTTTTTAATATATTTTATTGTTACCTCTTGTTGTTCACCGCCCTGATTTCTAGAAGGGCGGTATATAAATAAAATTTTATTATTATTATTATTATCATCATGGCACACACCATGTAAATGGGCGCATACCAAAATAGTGCCAGAGAAATGAAGATGCCAGCCACAGATGCTGGTGAAACGTCAGGAATAAACTCTTCTAGAACATGGCCACGTGGCCCGAAAAACCCACAAAAAGTTATCAGAATTGTTTCTGTTGGGCATTATGGATGAAGAACTGGATAATAAATATGTATCGCTTCTTCAGTATACGACAACAGCAACTCAAGCTTGGAAATGGACTGAAGCACCAATGATGGAAGACCCCATCCTGATGGGAACATGCAACACTCATCTATCCTTTCAACCTACAGGTTAGTTTCCAAGTCCAAACTGGTCTTGCCATCTCATTTCCATACCCAATGGCTATGTCCACAAAAGACCACAGTTAAAACTGGACTTGCTATTTCATGTCCATACACAAAGGATTTTGAATTTGAATTGACATTCTCACATACCAAAGACATAGGTATGTCTGTCCCTGGCTTCCAATCCACCAAAAGCATCTGAGGAAGTAGACTGAAGTCTACGAAAGCTCATGTACCAACTTCTCTCTTTCAGTTAGTCTCAAAGGCGCTACAAGATTTCTCTATATACTGATCCTACAGATTAACATGGCCATATCTTTGAATTCTATGATTCTATACCTGTAGAGACTAGCTTTGACCCAGATGTCTCCAGCTGCTGACTGCGGAAATGTACTGCATCCTGTGTGCACCATTTATCAGTTTTACTTTCTCAGCTAGGGATATATCAGCCGGTTCTCAAAAACAACAACATTGCAGCGCAAGGCAGCAAATACCTTCTGTTGTTAAATTTCTGAGAAATTAAACCTTAAAGGGTTGTGTTGATTGGCCGTTTGTTTGCGAAGAAAGCTCAGCTGCCTCCAGCATCTAAATGCCACCATAAAACTGATTACTCTCAGGGTAATATATTTCTCATTTGGCTGGAAATAGTACTGCTTTCCTTTGCACAGTTGAAAATAGTCTAGCCAGGGAAAAAGTGAGATATTGGAGAGCTAGGACTACACTTTGGAGGAACAAGGTGCCGTTTTCATTGGGGTGACTGACCAGTTATTTACAGGGCACTGTTATGGCACATTCATGCAAACTTCAATGGGTTTTAATATATGCAGAATGCTTTCCTGAGTATTTTGCTTTTATGATTCATAGCAAAAGAGTTGCCTTTGCCTCTTTTTTCCAGAAGAGGGCAGTTAGGTTACACACAAGAGAAAATGTTTTGCCTTGAGTGAATGCTCCTCTCTCCATAAGGTGTCAAATTGCTTGGATCATCTGTTTCTTTAGCTGTGTGAAAAAGGAGGGGGGGGGGGGAAAAGAAAGGATTGGGTGAAATTTCCCCAAGATTTCAAGAAATGGCAGAAATGACTGCGGCTTCTCAGATGCTTTCTTTTTTATCTGCGCAGAAGTGGATTTTGTTTTTGTTTTTAAGAAAAGAAATGTCTTCACAGGGAGATAAAATGAAGAAGTGTATCTCTGGCAGCTGAAGCATCTCAAGAACATTCTGTTTTCTGTGCAAATCTTGTTTTCTGGGATTCATCTATTACCTTGAAAATGTTTAGCGATGCTTGTTTTGCTGCTTCCGTTGTACTCCAGATAAGTGTCTCGGTGTTTTCCTCTCCTTGCTGTTGCAATGTCACCATAAAGCAAGCAAATTAAAAGCAAAACTAAATGACATTACTTGAAGAAAAAAAATCCAGAGATGCTTCCTTGAATTGAATTACATTGTGGTCCATCTAAGTATTGCCAAGAGTAGGGATGTGACCCACCAGATGAGGCTGGATAGCAACAGCTGTTATTCATAGGATCATAGGATCCCAGAGGGTCATCCAGCCCAACCCCATCTTGCCATGCAGGAATTCACAATCAAAGCACCCTTGAAAGATGGCCATCCAGCCTTGTTTAGAAACCTCCATAGAAGGAGACTCCACCACTCTCTGAGGCAGCATGTTCCACTGTTGAACAGCTCTTACTCTCAGGCAGTTCTTCCTACTGTTTAGGTGGAATCTCTTTTGTTGTCGTTTGAATCAATTGGTCTGGATCCTGTTCTCTGGAGCTGCAGAAAACAAGCTTGCTCCATCCTCAATATGACATCTCTTCAAATATGTAAACAGGGCTATCATGCCACCTCTTAACCTTCTCTTCTCCATACCAAACTCCTTAAGTCACTCCTCAAAGGGCTTGGTGGTTTCCAGAACCTTCTGAGACCAGTCCTGGGACCTATTCCTCAGCCTTCTGGGACTAGTCTGGAACTGGTGGGACATGGAGTCCAGCAATTTCTGAAGAGAGAGACATCTTCTCTGAAGATGCCAGCCACAGATGCTGGAGAAATATCAGGAATAATCTCTTCTAGAACATGGCCACAGAGCCTGAAAAACCCACAAAAAACTATGCATACCGGCCATGAAAGCCTTCGAATGCCATCCCTATGTCCATCCAAACTATGATGAATGGGTGGATCACATTTGCAACCAGAGTAGGAATGAAGCAAAACTGGTCATGGCTGCAAGCCTGCACCTCATGAAGGAGCTGTGCCAAGGTCTTCTAAGCCTGTGCCCTCCAAATGCCAGCCCCTCCATGTGGTGAATTTCTGGAGTCAGATTACTTCTTTGCTTCTTGGCTTGCAGTCAGGCCTTTGGTGTGGCGCAGCATGTGTGCTGAAGTGGGCAGCATTAGCAATAACATGTACATTTCTATGCCACTTATCAATGACCTATGTACCCTCTAAGCAGTTTACAGCCTGTAAGCCAATTGCTCCCAACAAGCTTGCTACTCATTTTACCAACCTATGAAAGGATGGAAGGCTGGGTCAATCCTGGGGACCTTCAGGATCGAACTCACAACCTTGTGGCTGCAGTACTGGCATTTGACCTTATTTTCATGTCCTTAACAGGGTTAGGGACTGCACTCTTGGAGGTGACAGCTTGTTTTTGCTTTGTTGTTCTTAGTGCCCAGCCCATCTGGCCTGGTTTTGCAGGGTGGGCAGTCATGACAGCAACCAACACTGGAGATCTGGGCCACTTCTCAGCCTAGGTTACTTGCCCCTCTAACCTTTATTGGTTATTGCATGGCAAGATGGGGTTGGGCTGGATGACCCTTGGATCCTGGCCTCCAGTTGGCATCACAGAGAAGGGAGAGAGCAGTTCACTTCTGCCTTGTTGGCTTTTGCAGCCTGTTGGTATTTCTCTGCCCTGACAAGCTAGGCCTCCAATGCTGGTTGCCTGGGGTTAGTGCCTTCCTGGTTTAACTGGCTTTCCTTGCATGTCTTTCTGATGTCGCCAATTTAATATCTGGTCTCCTGGTAATTTGTAGCCATGTTTGAGTATTGAACTAGGCCACTGGTGGGGTAGGTCTATCCTTCTCTGTCTTAATTTCATCTGTGGGTAATGGGCAATTTCTCCTCCAGTAAAAAGAGAAAATGTTTGCAATTGCTGGATAATTCCCCTCCATGTGACAAGATCTCACTGAGAAGGGAAATATATTTTATATCAAGGGACAGGATTTTTATTCCTAACCCCACATCTTACCCTACATGGCTGACATGAAGACTTGAATTTTACCCCTCTGCTTTAGGTTACAGGTGTTGTTATGGTGGCGATGGTGGCTTCTTTTACACACTTTCTCATTTTCTTCTCTGCTACAACATTGTTATGATTAGGATGGCTTTGACAAATACAGAAACAGAAGGGAGAGAAAAAAAGAGCTATAAGAAAGTAGTGCTCTGCCTCCAACTCTGAAAACTATCATTTGCCAGAGCAACCTTTGGAGACACATTATTTTGAAATCCTGCAGGATGATTTCCAAATTGCTTTCTAACTATCTCACCAGTGTTGTTTTCTATATAGGCAACTTTGTCTGTTTGGATATATTATTCCTTAATGATTATATTTTTCATATACATTAATATTAGGGGTATGTGCACATATAATTTTCGTATCTCTTCAGTCTATGCCTTACTTATTATCGCTGATACATCTTCCCCTCCCACCAACAGCCTCTGAAGAAGACTGTACAAATCTTTCTTGGGTGCACTGCAATGGGATATTTTTCTCCATTTTTAAAACCACTATCATCATCATCGTCATCGTCGTCGTCGTCGTCGTCATCATCATCATCATCCAAAAAGGGCCATGCACAGGTGTAAGGGAAACTTACACATAGAGAGACACATGCAGGGTAAAGTAGTTAGATTTGGCCAGTGCAACTCCTCTCAACTACAACATTAGAGCCCTTTGGCAGGGAATTCCAAGGAACTCATGAAACTGTGAATCCCAGGGACCCATAAGATGAAGTCATAGCATTTAAATGATATCAGTTTGCTATAACTGTGTAATGTGGATATATTCCAAGTCTGACAGCAGTACCAGCAATATGTGAACACCTGCTAGGAACTCAACACAGTTGTGATGCCACGGTGGCCCAGTCACTCCTTTGGTCAACTTGGTTTATAGGATTGGGCTATCTCACTGTGGTCAAGTGTGCTGTTCAACCCCTTCTGTCCCCGTTATGGGGATGATAATGACCAGGCTAGGTGTCTTGAAAACCATAAGAAAGAAGTTGGCAGCATGAGCTTTCATACAAAGCCCATGTGGCCAACTTCTTTCTTTCAGTTAGTCTCAAAGGTGCTACAAGATCTTTCTGTATACTGATTCTACAGACTAACACAGCTTTATCTTTGAATTCTTGAAAACCATACTTAGAAACACCGAGGCAATGGGTCTGCAGTCCTCTGATGGTTGAAGCTCCAAAAGTCAGTGGGTCAGTGAATCCACTCCAGCTCCATTTTAAAGGAGGTGCCGTACATATTTTGGAGGTAGGCTTGTTGGACAGCTCCTTTAAAGTTCAGAACATGGAAGCCACCAGACCGAATTGGAGAGGGCTTCTCCATCAGATGCCCTCCAGATGTGTTAGAGTAAAAATTCCATCATCTCTAGAAGTCTGTGGATGATGAGAGTTGTAGTCTAACCCCTCTAGAAGGCCCAGATTGAAGATGGCTCTGAACTGAAATAAGGTCTGCTTGCTAAGCATTAATACCATGAGTCTGGAGAACAATGCGCTAGGTAACTGCAAGGTCAGCTGGATCCTGTACTTGCTTATTGTCTCATAATGACTGATTAGAAACACATCTGCCACCGGGTGATATAAAAGCCTGATTATCCTTTGCCATTTATTAGGTTTTAAAAAACTATGTTTGCAAAAAAACCGATCTTGTTCCCTCTTTGTTTGTTTTATTCTGCCCCCCCCCACACCGTTTGTGTTTGTGTTGCAGTGATGATAGCCATTTTACTTTCCTGCTCTCCATCCACATCCATTAGAAGGATGTTTTACAATATGGTGCTTGTCATCTGTTTCAAAGGCACTGTGATGTGATACAGGTATGCCAGATGGGTAACCCTAGTGTGACTAATTATTGTGTATTTGCCTTTAATTATTATCATTTATTATGGTGGAAAAGACAATAGAGGTTCCCAGACTAGGAGGAGAAAAATATCCGCACAAAGGATGTGGGCATCTGTCAAGTCCATTTCCATGAACTTCCTCCTTTGCCCCTCTCTTAGTCCAATCCACATTGCTTCCATATATATATATATATATATATATATATATATATATATATATAAAATTTTAATGGTAAAACCCCACACTGTCATTGTATGTGTGTAATGTAAACTTGTGTTCATTATTTCCCCACTTCCATTGACTTCCAGATTTATTTGTCATTGACCAAAGTGTGTGCACTCATTTTTTTAGTGGCCAGGTTTTCGGTCAAATGGATTCTCACACATCTCTGCTCTTCTCTAGCAATTGAAATATAGGCTGAGATGCAATAGTTATGCCGGCAGAGCGTAACTCTATGCCAGTGTAACTATGGCAAGGACTTTGGGTCCAGCTCCGTTCTCTCCTCCCCAAAAGACCACTTGATTTGTCTCCAGGCTGGATTACAAGAAGAAGCCATGGGGCGGGGGGGGGGGAGGAAGGGGAGATACTCCTTCAGTTTTGGATGTGCAAAAAGAGTTAGACCTCTCCCCCCGATGGACCTGTAGTTAAACTGTGGATTTCACCATCTCCAGATGCAGTAATTTGGATGTTTTAAAGGTAGACTGGGAGAAGGAATTCTCAATGGCTAGCAACTAGTAAGAATGGCTCCGTTATTACCTCTAGTAACAAATACAGTATTCCTCCTTAGAACATTTGTTGGGGAATATGAGTTGGAAGATGCTATAATGCTCATGTCTTGGAGTGGATTCTCCAAAGGTTGGCCACTATGTGAACAGAATGTTGGTCTAGATAGACCTTTGGTCTAATCTACCAGCATTTTTCTAACGGTTTCATCAACTTCTCATCAGATGCACGGAACCAGCCATTTCCTTAGGCAACATGATACATCTAGGCCAAGCCTTTCCTTAAATGATGATAAGTAAACCATATATAGATAGATAAATCCTACCCCAAGCACAACTGTTGATTCGCAGGCAATTCCGATGCTTTTAATACGTTTGCAGCGCCACACTACAATGCACACACTTGCACAATAATGGACTTTTATCATTCCAATTCAAGTTTAACGTCTTCCTTATAGATCAAGGCAAAACTCTCTCCTCCTAAGCAGAAGATTATTGCATTAAGTTGTCTGACTAAGCTTTGACTATGAAGCATCAAGCTAATGAAATCACTTGCCTTTGGTTAGTGCGAGCTTTCCACGTTCCATAAGAAGATTTGGTGCTAATCGGACTTACAGCGGTTTCCATCCAGTTCTCTTTCTAAAACTTCCTGGGTTCTTCCTCCCTTTCCCTTGTTCCTATTATTGTGTTCAGATATCTACAGGATTCTTTACTCCCTTTTTCTTTGATGGGTAATTGAATCGGAAATTGGTTCTAAACTGTGCCTAGCAGGAATAAACGTATTTCTAATCCATTTTTAGCCAACCCATTCACTATATATATATATATATATATATATATATATATATATGGCTTTACGTAGAATGACTGATTCTGTTTGATTAACTCTATTCAGTAATGTCTTGGGAGAGAAGAAACAAAACATCATGTTTTGTCATCTCACTTTGGTGAAAGAAAAACAATGTATTAAAGGTGTAGTCTGAGCATTAGACTATGAGTTTGGAGACCAGGGTTCAAATCCCTGCTCTGCCATGGAAACCCATTGGGTCCCTTTAGGCAAATCGCTCTCTCATCCTCAGAGAAAGGCACTAGCAAAACCTCCTCTGAACAGATCCTGCTAAGAAGACTCTGCAGTAGGCTTGCCTTAAGATTGCAATAAATTGGAAATGATCTGACGGCACACAACAACAACAACAACAACAACAACAACAACAAAACAGCAGCAACAACAACAACAACAACATAGTTTTTTTTTTAGCTTCATTAGGTCACTATGCAGTTTCTGCAAATACAAAGCAAAACTGAACCACCAAACATGCCATGGCCTCGATCATACAGACTTGAGAGGCATTGATTCAAATGGGCCTCCAATTGCCCTGAAGTTTCTTCAAGGTCTGAAACATCTGGTGAAATTTTGAATTTTGAATCTGGTGAAATTTTTAAATTCAACATTCTTTGAGTGCCTTCAAAATTCCTTTATTTAATCGAAGTCCCGCTATATGTCCAAATTTTCCTAGTAGTCCATTCAGATGTCCATACTTTCTAATGGGTTCTCTAGGAAAAGTACAATGTTGTCCGCATAAGCTCTCAATCTGAACCCTGTGCCTTTTATTTTGGTCCCTTGTATAGTCTGTTCTTGCCAGATTTTGTTAAGAAGTGGTTCCAGGATTATTATGAATAAAAGTGGTGACAGAGGAAAACCTTGTCTTACATCCCTTGATATGGAGAATTATTTTATTATTTTCTCCATTTATGATTAATCTAGCTTTCTGCTCTGTATATATTTTTTAATCCAAGCTATGAAGTTTTCTCCAAATTGGGGTTTTTCCAAGGTCCAAAACATGAAAGGGATTTCTTTCTTTTGAGGAGGAGCCTTGTCATTTCACTTCCACCAAAAGGTCCAACAGGTTCATAATTCTCCTAAATCCAGCTGCTAAACCCAACTGAAGGCGATCGATCCCATGGAAGAAACTGCAGAACAGTATTTCAACACACATGTACATTGCTTTGATTCAATGTAACTACTCTAGATAGAACTGGAAATTGGATTTAGGCCATTACCTTATGCTGGATTCTTCAGCTATTTTCAATGTAATTATTAAAGGGTTTTATTCGGTGGGGAGAGGGATAAAGTCCCTTGGTGTTGGGTGAACCTTCTTGAACATGGGTGGTTGCCCACCTCTACTTCGTTTCTTATTGAAGAAACCCTCCCAACTCTTTGCTTTTCTTGTTACATTTCAGTCTTCCTACTCTCTTCCTCCCTCCCTCCTTGTCTATCCCATCCCCCATCCTTCTGTGCATATATATATATATATATATATATCTGTGCCAGCCCTCCTCTTTCCAATTCTTCCTTTAAGGTTTAATTTAACAATAACATTTGCGATTGGGGTCTGGCACATCTCAAGGGCATTGCGCTTGAAATTGCACACACACCACACCATTTATCATAGCCTGACATGTGTCATGTTCCAGACTGCAGCTTCGAGAGGTTACAGCTCGTGACTGCTCCTTTGTTGATCAGCTGCGGAGACAACTGAGACACCTTCCCCCCTCCTTCATCTCTTCCCCCCCAACTCTATTATTAAAGCTGCTTTGCCCCCTCCTTTTTGAGTGTCCAGCTCCGCTCCTGTTTAAAGAAAGAATACCAACCACCTCCCCGGCCACCCCAGGCCATGCCACCATTGGCATCCGCTTGTGCGTCGGATGACTTTGAGGGCTTGTTAGATTCCTTGCCTTTTCATCAGGTGGGGCTTGGGTTATCAAGACCGAAGTGACTTTGGTGGCTTTGGAGATGATGGTAGGAGCGGCTCTCCTGTTCCATTTTAATGGGATGGTTTGTCAGGCTCCTCTGTACTCAAATCATGCAAATTGAAAATGGTTCAAGGAAATGGCATAGAAAATCAAAATAGACCTTAAAGGCACCTGATCCCATCTGAGCTTGGATGTTAACCAGGGTCAGCCCTGGTAGTATTTGGATGGGAGACTGTTGATGAATAACAGGTGCTTTCAGAGGAAAGGGTTGGCAAAACCAACTCTGATTATTTTTTTCTTAAGAAAACCGGATGAATTTCATGGGGTCCCCATAAGTCAACAGGCAACTTGAAGGCACATGCACACAGAGAGACATACTAACTAACATGAACCAAGGCTGATTTCTTCTTAGGACTGATCTCAGTACTTACTCCAAACCCTGCAGGGTATTTCAGCCTTCTTTTACAGGCCTGGGTCATGTTTGACTTCGGCTGGCCATGCATTTGCCCTAGAGGAAGACTTTACTGCTGCCAATCTTTCCAAGTGAACATAGGTCTATTCCAATATATGACATCCAACCAAGGGCTTGGTTAGTACCTGATCTTGCTTTTGATTATCTGGAACTACTGAATAAAACTGTGTCACATGTGTCATGTACCTGGCTGGCTATCAGATGTTGCTGATGGGCTATGCTCACCTTGCTGCATTGCAGATTTGCAACTGAGCATTATTTTTTCTTTTGTTTTGATGCACAACTCACAGACAAGGTGCATTTACAGTGGTGGAAACCATGGTCTGTTGGAGGTATCTCATTCACATAAGTCCAAGTCAGTTTGCTGGCAAATGAAAACAACAACTGCAGTTTGCCTTTTCTCTCTCTCTCTTTTGGCGCCATGTTAGTGGCATGCCATGCCAGATATAAACAAATATGTTCCATCATCGGCAGAAACAACCATGGACATTTGATTATCTGATCTCGACAAGAGGTTTGAATGCATATTTATTGAGGTGGAAGATGGAGAATCACCTGGATGCTTGGAGATGACAGGTAGATTTGATATGAGTAGAAAGGAGTGATGTCCTGTTCTCTCCAGATTGTTTCAGAAGAGACCCCTGTTTGAAACAGCTGCTACTAAACTATATGTCACGTTAAAGCTTTAAATAACCTAGAAGTGTCTTTTCAAATGATTAGAGCCTAAAACTTTAGAATTGTAGGGCAACCTAGTCCAACTCATGGCCATGCAAGAATACACAACTAAAGCACTCTTGAAAGATGCCCATCCAGCCTCTATTTAAAGACCTATAAAGAAGGAGAGTCCACCACTCTCTGAGGCAATCTATTCCACTTTACCATCTTCCTAATGTTTAGATGGAATCTCTTTTATCTTGGGAGAACATCATGAGTAGAAAACAAATCTTTCTGTTTTCATCTTCCTCAAGGACAGGACTTTTGAAAGTCTAGTATTGGCCCCCAAATTGCCCATTGAAGAAAAATCTATCCATTATATTCGTTGTTGTTGTTGTTGTTTTGTGTGCCTTTACGTCAACTCCTACTTATGGTGACCACATCTTAGAGCTTTCTAGCAAGACTTAGCTCTGGTGCCATGACTAACTACAAAGCCTAGGATCCCGTAAGATGGAGCCATGG
Organism: Sceloporus undulatus; assembly: GCF_019175285.1. NCBI lineage: Eukaryota > Metazoa > Chordata > Lepidosauria > Squamata > Phrynosomatidae > Sceloporus > Sceloporus undulatus. The sequence goes on along the minus strand of NC_056527.1, from coordinate 166,966,416 downwards.
CAATGAAAGCAGAGTCAAACTGGATTAAGTGGCCAGGGAGCCAGAGCATCTATTGCACTACTAGAGTGTGAAATACTGTGCTGTCTGTTGCTTAATTCATTATGCAACAGGTTGTGTAGCATAATATTGCACAAGCATAGACTTACCGCAGTACTGGATCTGTAGCTATGTTTGTGTACCTTTATGTTACAAAACACATGAGTAGTGCCTTAGCTGCTAGTTCCACAATGTTCATGCCAGCAAAGAAGAGTCTGCTTTATGATGCAGTTGACCTAACTCTTCTAAACAAAGAGACATGTGTCATGTCCAGAGGAGGAACCCTTCTCTTGACTTGAGTTGACTTCTTCAGCTTCTTCTTCAACTCATGGCCTTCACTTATCTGCAAATGGAAGGTGACTATAAAGTTGTTAGTAGAGGTTCAGGGCCAGAAACAAGCTTCTGCCAGGGCCAAACAGGTTCGGTAAACTTTCCAGGTGTTTGGAGGTGAATCCTTTCATCGGTGCGCAGCCCTGAAGTGACCCGGCTATTTCACATCATTACCAATTTCTTTGTTCCTCCGTCTTCCACTTCCTCCTTGCGTTTTATTGGCTTCTGCTCTGGCTGACCTCTCCCAGCAGTTTACTTTCTAACATCCTGAAAGCTTCATCATTGCTGTCGCTCAGTTCGGCTCACCTTGGGCTGAGATTAAAAGGGGGTGGGAGCGAGAACAGAGCAACAAAAGGAACAGGGAGTGCGCTCTGCAATGTCCCAGTGACAACGCGGAGTGGGCGAAATAGGCCAGGCAATCACCCGGAAGAAAAGCAGACGGGGGAAAATATCAAACACAAATTGTTCCAAGCAGAATGGGGATGAGTGTGGGGATTAGGGGAAATAGCGTGTGGAGCCGTTCTTTGGAGAATGAAAAAGGCAGGGTTTCTCTCTCTCTCTCTCTCTAAAAAGATGTAATTCCAGTAAAGCAAGACATTTCCTCCTCTGTACATACCCAAGTACAAAGAGAGCTGAACAGAAAACCCAACATGGGAAGATGAGGGTAATAACCAGAGCGACATGTATGGCTTTGTGCGTTCTCTTTGGTTTTGGCAATGACGTCTTAACCGCTGTGGGAGTTCTGGATGAAAATTTCACATTTTGGAAAGGCCAGGGCTGATTTAGGCATGAGTTTACACCTCTCAGGTGCTCAGCACCAGTTGACATAAGAAGTCCTTTAGGTTTCATTGAGGGAAGATGAAGGAAGGAAAGAAGGAAGGAGGGAAGGATCAAAAATATGTCATGTTGACCACAAGAAAACAAAACAAAACAGAACAAATGAAAGAAGATTGGAATACAGTGATCCATCCCTGATAGTGCACTTCTCTGAATTTAGCAGTGCATTTCTTGGCTCAAATGTGTTCATGTGCATTTAATTGCAAATTGGTGCAAAAATGGGAGACAGTGGCCTTATGACTGAATATGCACAGAACCAACATAAACTAGAACTGTATGAAATGTGTTCCAAGTCTATCATTTATTCAGCTACACATTGATTTTACAAGTTCCTGTTCTAAATTTATTCCCCTTTTCTTTCCCTTCTTTAAATCTGCAAAACCTATTGAACTGGGAACAGGCCCTGCACAACTTATTCCTGAGCATGCATGTGCAGGATTGCACTCCTGTGCTTTTAGGCATCTATGCTCCCTCCCGTCAGGATGGCTTTAGGTTGTTTTGTTTTTCTGCTTTCGCGAAAACCCGAGAAGAGAATTCTTCTGTGGTTAAACTTCCTGCCTCTCTGATAAAAAACAGTGACAATTTTCTGCTTGAATTTCTCGCTGACTAAATCCATTGATCATCCTTTCTCGCAGTGAGTGAGGAGAGTGCTTTCTGTTTAATAACTCCTATCCTTCTCCATGAGGTTTCCCCCCTCTCCGCTCTCTCCGTCTTTCATGCCTTTGCTTGTTTGTGTTGGTCAGTCCACTGTACTATTCCTCGGAGAGGTAAAGAGAGCGCAAAATTGAAGTTATTTTATGCTTGAGCTCCCCTTGTCCCAATTTTCAAATCTTTGTGTCAATTTTCACACATCAGTGTCATACAGGGAATGCTATGGAAATTTCAGCAGAGTGAGAACCTCCTCTGACACACACAGAGAAAGACAGAGACACATCATTCATAGCCTTAGCCTCAGCAAGACACACTTATGTTTGCAAAGCACAATTCAATCTATAATTAATGTAGAAATATAACTTAACTTGCATAGGTGTGCTTGCTGGTGTTCTTTATTCATTTGCAAGAGAAAACAGACACTTCCTTCCCCTATAAAATTGGTGAATGGAGGACTGTCCACTCACCCTTCCATTTTCCTTCAGTTAAACATGCAGAAACCTATATTGTTGCTCATACACAAGCTAAACACAAGCTCATAGCACTTCACATCTACCTAGCTGCCTCCTAACATACTGGTTGAGACCCTACTTTGGGTGTTTTATGGTACAAATTGTATGCAGTGTTGTACCATACCAGTGGTTCTCAACCTTCCTAATGCCATGATGCTTTAATACATTTCCTCATGTTGTGGTGACCCCCAACCATAACATTGCGGTGTTTTGGTTCCTAAGACCATCGGAAATATATGTTATCTGACGGTCTTAGGTTACCCAAAGGGATCACGACCCACAGGTTGAGAACCTCTGTACTATACAGAGTTGACTGTACTATAGATAAGGATTTACATCCCTAGTGCAGACTCAACTGAAGCCAACATTGAACCCCAAGTCCATAGAGTTATATAGTGTTGGTATGACACCTCCATGAAGTGTCTGGTGTTCCAACTGTATCTTGCAACTGCAAACCACCATTTTGTTAATTGCGGCTCTATTATATTTTGATAGCACTGCAAACATCTAATAAAAGGTATTGATAGTAAACGTGAGTGTGTCAGATGAAGTTTGAGAAAAATAATATTTCCCCATAGATTTTTGTGGGTTTTTTGGGCTATGTGCCCATGTTCTAGAAGAGTTTATTCTTGACGTTTCGCCAGCATCTGTGGCTGGCATCTTTCTCTGAAGATGCCAGCCATGGATACCGGTGAAACGTCAAGAATAAACTCTTCTAGAACATGGGCACATAGCCCGAAAAACCCACAAAAATCTATGGATGCCAGCCGTGAAAGCCTCTGACCTCACATTAATATTTCCCTGATTTTAAAATGGAACGTCTGGATTACGCTCCTGGAAAGCAGACATTCTTCTGCTTTTTGCTGGTGTGTGTGTGTGTGTGTGTGTGTGTGTGTGTGTAAGGGAATGGACATGGAAGAAGGGTAAGTTGTGCATTAGAAGTTCCATTTTATTCCAGACCTTAAAACGCTACCTGAACCACTGGGACTGTCTTGAGTCATTTCTCACTGCCTCATAAACATTAAAGCTTCTGGGAAGCCCTGATGATCCAGGCAGATTTCTAAAGAGAATTAAGTTCTTGATGAAATAATGTGATTTGCCTTCACTTGCCACTTAATGAACATTACTGTGAGAGGGATGAGAGAAGCTGCATGCCCATGATATATTCTGATTTTCCGTCAAGTGTTTCACTTACTTCTGTTTCCTAGCTTATCAATATTTTCTAGATCCCTTTCTCCCTTTGCACCCCCCTTTAACAATAAAGCCCCCATCTGCACTGCAGAATTAGTACAGTTTGTAAGGTAAGATATTGGCTGCATCCGCGCTGCAGAAATTGTGCAGTTTGACACCACTTTATCTGCTATGGCTCCATGCTATGGAATTCTGGGAGCTGTGGTTTTGTGAGAGAGTTAGCCTTCTCTGTCAGAGAGTTATGGGGCCACAGCAAACTATAGACCCCATGGTTACATAGAGTCTAAGTGGTGTATTATTTCTGCACTCCTTACTCTTATCATTCTGCTTTGTGACTATTAGATGTTCCCATGCATTTAAGAAACATGAGGCAAAATATCAGTGCTAAACCAACTAGCGTGTTTTGTTAATGACAGCATTGCTTACGCGTGTTCATGAGTTTTGTCTTATGATGTGTTTCAAGGCATGATCTCAGAGACAAGCGTGCCGTCGGATCGCCCAAGAATTGCAAAGGATGCCACTGTTATCGTGCTAAGCTTTGAGAAACTATCTTGCCTTCCATCTCTCCATCACTCACTCTGCCGACTGGATTTTGTTCAGCTGCATATAACAAATAGCCAGCCAGGCCCCCTCCCATTCAGTTTCATGAGCAGCCCTGGGATGTGATAGCTTTATCATAATCATTATCCCCCTTCGATCTGAACATGGAAAATGAGTTAGATGAGCACACCACTGGGCCATGCGGCGATCAGCCAATATTCTCCACAGCTTTCCTGCCGGGATCTCTGGCAACAATCTACTGTAGCGCATCAATGTTTAACTAAAGTTATCCTCAGAAGGGCTGTTGAAATACACAGGCTCCTGGCCTAGAGCCATATTGCTGCAGGCTGTGATCTTTTCATAACATCAAGTGGAATAGAGAAAAGGAGGGGAAAAATGTGTTTCTGTGACCGGGAAACCAAAGGAGAAGGCACTATAAAGCCGAAGAAGCTGGTGGCTCTGATGGCAACGGAACAATGGGTCTGCTTTGGGTTTTAGTGTGAATTCTAAAGGTGCTATTCAAAGTACAAAAAGTTGCTGCCAAACTAGAGAGAGCCCTAGTTTGTAGCCTAAAGTGCAATGCAGTTCTAGAGCAGAGAAAGCTAAGCACCTCCCTGAATGACACAACCCAGAATCCTGCAGGACGATGCAAATGGTGTTATGCTACTGTAGTGATATAGTGCAGATGAGTGGACAACTTCCAAGAACCTGAAGCCCATTTTTGCTTTCCTTCAGACTTTGGTGGACCACGCACCTCTCTCAACTCCTAATCCCAAAACGACATATTGTATTCTCAAAATCCTAAGGGATGTGCAATCTGTTATAGAGGCATAGTTATGCAACAGGGACATGTTGTTTCTGTTGTGTGCCTTCAAGTCATTTGCAAACTAAGGTGACCCTATCTTGGGCTTTTCTTGGCAAGATTTGTTCAGAGAATGTCCTTTACAATGCTATGATTCTGAAACAGTGGTTCCCATCCTTTGGTTCTCCAGATGTTTTGGACTTTGGTTCTCAGAATGCTTGACTGTTGGCCAAGCTGGCCGGGGCTTCTGGGAGTTGAAGTCCAAAACAATTTAAGGACCAAAGGGTGGGAACCACTGTTCAAAAATGGTTTGGGAAATGCTCCCCTAGGGATAACATTTCATTTGAATTTCTAGGTGTGCACAGACACCCTGTGTGTGCATATACAGTATATACATGTGTGTGTGTGCACTGGCACATAGCCGCTCTGCTGGCTGACAATTCAGGTCCGTGATCAGCTAGTCGTCACTCATTCTTAATGTAATTAGAAGTCTGAGAATCAGAATTAGCAGTCAGAGAGAGTGTGGGTTCATATGTGAGAGAGAAGGTGGAAGAGAGGGGGAGAAAATGCAAGCTGCCCTTGGCAAAGAGCAGAGAATATGAAGCTTTGATACTGCTGACATTGAAGCACCTGCTGAGGGCAGAGAAATGTTGTACAGCTGACTGATCCTCCTCGCAAGATTGGAAGTGTCACTTCCCAGGGCATGGATTGGGGCGGCCGGCAGCTGCCCAATAAACTGGGGAATCAAGTCTGTGACTCCAGGGTCTCCAAGCGGGTGCTGAAATTCACCCGGTGCCCATGGGGCAGAACTTGATTCGGGGCTAATCAGACAGAGAAACTAAGCAGTCCAGACCATGCAAAAAAGAGGAGCTCTCCTCCTCCTCTTCTCTCTTTCTTCCCCTCCCCTGGTCCATTCTGCCATGCGTGCGAGGCAGTGGCTTGCTGGATTTTTGCAGAAAAGGTATTGCACTGTAGCCAGCCGTGAACAATTCATTTGACCTACTTGGCCCCTCATTTCAGTGCCTTTTCCCTTTCTCTTTCCCTCCTTTCTTTTATCAGAGTGTTTTTCAGCTAAACTCTCGACACTAAGGACTTTATCACACAAAGCTTCCACAGCGAAATTGCGGCAAGATAGTAGTATCCATGGTCATATCTTATTGCATGATGCTGCGTCTGCTGAAGCAGCTTCATCTTCCATCCGTTCCTGTAGTGATCCTTTTTATTGGTGAACAACACCCGTCGATGCCTTCCAACTGTGCTGTGTTTCCACTATTGATATGACACAAGTTCCTCCAGCTGCAAACCATCCGTGGTCTAAGTGGGGATAGAATCATGAGATTGGGAGCATTGTTCAGATCCTATCCAAGGATCTATGAATGAGCCAAGTATCATTGGATCATGTGGGCTGTTCCAAATGGTGTCCCTTTTAGTAATGGTGCCATTGTGGTCCTGTCTATGGTGATTTCATTCAGACGTTTTGTCAGTCCATTTGAAATTGCTTCTAATCGATGTTACAACCACAGTTGAATGGTGAAGTCAAAGGTTTTCATGGCCGGCATCCATAGATTTTTGTGGGTATTTCTGGCTCTGTGACCATATTCTAGAAAAGTTTATTCTTGACGTTTTGCTAGCATTCAGAATTTATCTGAAGATGCCATCCACAGATGCTGGTGAAACATCAGGAATAAACATCTGGAACATTGATCAGCACCCTGTTTGTTCGATGAACCGAAATGCCTGGTCACGGCCGGGATGACATAGGGGCAATGTAAAATGCCATCTCGCTGACATGCAACCGGCCAATCGCATGTTCTCAGTTAAGCTCCTAATCACCTGGAGGCGCTGCCACAATGTGGCCCCCGCAATGGCCACACCGCATGCCCTCAGCTCTTCTGGGTCCCGAAGGACTCCCAACTCAGTGCTATGCAGCCCTGGAAACCACGCTCACCAGATCCATTACCTATGCTACCACCCCTAAAAGTTGTGACAAGATACACCCTAAACCCAGGGAGGGAGGGTGGGAGAGCCGAGCAATAATGGTTCCGGAGAGGATGCCACATGGCTAACATATAGGCCTCAGCTGCTTTTTTTTACTATTTTAAAATTGTATTTTAGGATATTTTTAAAAGCTTTATTAACAATATATATATATAAAAAACCACAAATGAAAAAGTCAATAATACAAACTCAATAACACAAACACAACAATGTTTTTAACGTGTTTTAGGAAGTTTTTAAAGTGCATTTTTAAGGTGTTTTTAAAGAATGTTTTTAATCTATGCACTGCTGTAACTGTTTTTATTTGTTCATCACTTGGGGAGCCCTTGTGGCCTGCAGACGATACAGAAATGTCTTAAATAACCAACTGATTAAATTTTAAACAGTCTCCTCCTGCATTATTTACCATTTTCAAAACTAGAAGTTGACTTGGGACCTCTCCTCCTCCAGCTTATTTTTGAAGCCCCCAGAGAGACAAGTGGCCCTTGGATCTGCAGCGGTTGCCAACTTTGTATTTCAGGCAAGCTGATGCATGTTTTAAATGACTTTCTTCCTGTTGCCATTGAAAGTGGGCAGCACAAATCTTAGCAGGGGCTTTGGGGAAATACTGCATGAGGTCTATGGACCATGTGGTTTCTCCCTGGCCTTTTTGTAAGGAACGTCTTCCCTTCCCTTCCACTGAACACAGTTCAGTTTCCCTCCTTCGAGGGAAATGTTCCTCCATCTGAATAAAATTACTGTTTTGTAAGGGGTAAGTGGAGGGCATGCTTGAACACACAGTCGCCTGAGGTAGTTCTGAGGCTGTGGATTGCTCAAATGAAGCCCAACATGATCCTATTTACAAGAAAATGAAAGGGAACAATGTTGTCATTTGAAACGCAGAAGGATTCCCCTTCCCTCCTTCCCGCCGGAGAAATGACCCGACTAAAGGAGCTGCTCTCTGGAGAAAAGGACCTGTGATCTCTTCCTTCCTGCAGGCCAGACTTCTGACTCTGTGATCCCAAAACCCCATCGCCCTGGAGGATGCTCTTTGGGGACGGCACATTTTGACTTCATGCACAGAGCTGTCTGGGAGCTGTGCCAGAGGAGCGCACTCCGACGGAGTGCATTTCCTGGGAGGCTCAGCCATTGCCTTTCAACATTTGAAATGTTTCATCAGCTAGGAAATTGTGGGTCTTTCTCTTTCTGTGCTTCTGTGGTTGCAGGAGTGCCTGTGTCCCAATTTTGGGTGGTGTGCTGGTGACCAGCTTTCCTGGAGGAGAACCTTAAATTTCAATCCTAACCAAAAGTAGGAGAAAGTTCTTCTGAGCTCACCTAGAATTACTTCCCCGGAGAGATCGGAAAGATTGTGCTGTCTGCAACTAAACTTTAAACAGTCTCTTCTGCCATTATTTACCATGTTCAAAACTAGAAGTTGGCTTGGGGTCTCTCTTCCTCCTATACTTCATATAAAGTATAGCAATAAAGTATGGAAATTCAGAAGATTTCTCACAACCCCATGTTTCAGTTTTGAGATTGAAGACTGGGGCCAAGAAGGCCAGCTGCCCAACAGGGGTGAAGAACAGCAGTTTCCCCCATTTTTCATTGGGGCGGAATATGTTGCATCCTATGGAAAGGAAAAACCAAAACCAAATTGGAGTGAAGTAAGTGGAAACGAAAGAACTACTCTTCCATCCATGCGTACGTCCTTCTTCATCCTGGCAGCCAAGAAGACTCTTTTCGGCAAACTCTCCTCTCTTGCTGACACAAGCCATCAGTGCCTCCCCAAATTAAACACAGTTAATTGGAGAGCACTGACAACCAAGTGGCTGTCAAATTTGTACAGTAAGCTGGCTTTTGAAACATCGCACAACCTGGCAGCAGGTAACTTGAGAAAGGACACTTAGTATTAAGCTACCTTTTCACACCTTATGCTTGGGTCCTTCTCCCAAAGAGAGGAGGCAGGGAGAGTTGATCGGAGAACATTAAAACTCTCACAAGAAGAGGGCATAAATGTTGTGTAGTGTTTTTATCAACTTGTTATCATTTTTTAATGGTTTAAATTATTTTTAATGCTGTATACTAAGATAGGAATCAGAATATTGTGATCTTCAGAGTCATAATCCAACACTCCAACCACTTTATTGCAAGAAGCCAATATAATCCTGCCCAACGGTATCAGTTGTATTACTCCTATGAGTAAACAGTGCTGTTGATAAAATGAGCCAGAGGCTGCCTTTGCTGCTCTTTCTGCATCCGTCGACAACTTTTTAATGGGCACGAACAAGGGGAAAAAAGCAACACTGTCCCCATTGCCCTCCCGGGTTTGACGGGCGATGATATTACAGGCTGTTTGGACATTTTGCATGACGGTTTTGCCCCGGGTCCTCGAAGTCCCTGGTGCATCACACTGACACTCGGTCCCCCTGCCTCTGCCCTCTTCTCCTATTCCTCCGCAGCCACCTTGCTTCTGCTCTGAATCTACCAATTATTTCCTTTAAGTGTCACTGGCACACCAGGCACTGAGAGCCACCTAACCTTTCCTCGCGTTGACGCCGCCGTTAAGCCATTACTTGAAACTGAAGCATCGGTTGACAAGTGCGACTCCAGTCGCTAATAACTGCTTCAGAAGTGTGAGTAGTTGCCACGGCTCTTAATGTTGCAGCCCAGGGCTCCGGGAATGTCTTTACAGGTCATTTAGACCCATCCATCTGATCTGGAGCGAGATCAGTCAATTTTTTTTAGCCTTCCCCTTGACATGGCTCTGGGCTGCGGAGGCCTTTTCCCTTGTCTCTCCCTCCTGCTTCCCTTTACGCTTTCCTCTAAGACCATGGCAGCAGCTGAGCTTATAGAGACCTGGCTTTCTCTGTGCATTTGTAGACAGTTTTCAAATGAAGCCATATATATATATATATATATATATATATATATATATAATTATAAAGAATAGTCTGTGCTTCTTAGTGCTGAATTATTCTTTTAGCTGAAAAATATTCTTTTCTACAATAAAAAGAGAGGGATATATATATATATCTTTAGCAATATGTAGAAAATATCACCTGTTATCCATGGATATCAAGTAATACAATCCCACCCTGATGTTTCTAGTGTTAGAAAAACTGACCCAAATTGTAGATTTCTCATTAAACGGAATAAGTATCTTTCCTGCCAGTTACACGATAAAGGTGTTTTTCTCCACCCGCCTTTCTCAGGTCAATAGGCCTTTCAGTGTTATGAATCACAATATATTTGGCAGCTGACACTTGTCAAAAGTCTTGATGATCAATTGAGATACTAATCTGACATGAGGAGGCTTGGGGAAAAAACAAGGTTGGCGTGGGGAGGAACACAGTTCAGATCTGTGTGAGAGAGAAGGTTCAGCTTTAATGCAAACTACAGCTCGACTCTTTATCGCCGTCTGAGAAATTGATCAGGATTTGATGCAACCAAGGAAGGGGAGATCAGGAGAGAAGGAGAAAACTGGGCATTTTGGTTGGCTGGGGAGATTGAGGGGCTGTATAGATCGCTGGATCATGCTGGTTCACGGCTGCGGCAACCGCATATTGTGGCCCTGATCAGACCTTCTGAAGGCACAAACAAGGAGCCAGAAATAGCAGCTCCTTTTTCTGCTATCGAAAGGATGCCATAGCCATGGTGGAACAGCTATATGGTGCCCTTTCAGGTCTGCATCATCTGGACACTGCATCAGAGGCATGCCATGATGCTGCATGCCATCCGGAATGGCACACGGCGTCATGGCACCCATGGGGCAGAGTCAGGGCATGCGTTATCTGGATGGAATGCCTTGCCTCGGCACCCAGGCCAGCCTTTTAGTCTGGCCTGTCGAGCCCCTGAATAATCACATCATGCTCCATTAGATGAATATTTGATGCTAGTTTGCAAATCTTCCAAACAAATAATTTAAAATGTCCATGTGGATTTCACTGGAGATGGGACTATAGTTCAGTCATACACCATATTCTTTGTTTCTACAGGTTGATCTGAATTTCCAAAACCAACCGTATTCTAAAATCCCAAATTATCCACGTGGGAAACTGAGATAGTGACACTTTTGCTTTCTGATGCATTCTCTGAAGATGGCAGTCACAGATGCTAGCGAAACGTCAGGGATAAACTCTTCTAGAACATGGGCACATAGCCTCCATCCTACACACCAGCATTCACACACACACACACACACACAAAAAACCTATGGATGCCGGCCCTGAAAGCCTTTGACTATTTTTGGAATACTTTTGAATATGAATTCCATCTCTATCTTGCCACAAATGTTTTGGATGGAAGGCGAGGAAAAACGTGGCGGGAGGGATGGAGAGAGAGAGAGATTGTGAGTTAAGTTGTGTTAAGCTGGGATACTGAATTTCGTCCTGAAAGCATCTGAGACAAACCCATGACTGGGGTGGAGATGGTTGCACAAGTTCAGAGGAGGCCAGGTTTGACAAATCAAGAACCTTGACACTTGCAGGGTAGTCTGTCAGGAACATTAAATATCCAAAAGTGATAAAGCTTCAATTTGCTAGTCCATTAGACTAATTACCACAATAATTAAGTAACTACTTGATTAGAACTAATGGGTACCTAATTATGCAGGAGGAAAGTATCAGGTGGCAATTATCAGGTGGCAATTAATAGACTGGAGTTAATGTCTTTGGGCTGCCTTTGTATGAATTCATAAGCAAGGTAAAGAAAACAAACAACAACTTATTAATATTTATTGGCGCCACCGCGGTTTCATTTACACAGAGCCAATTAGTGCTGCAAAGACGTGAAGTGAGCAAAGCAAGAGTACAGTGAATTATATATATATATGGGAGCATGACATAGACTCTACTTAGAGGATCTGTGGATAGAATGAAAGCTGGTATGTAGGATGGAGGCGCTGGCTTGCAAGAGACAGATGCCTTTCCTTCTTTTACTGTACCCATGTTAAACATCAGGAAGATATCGCTATCCTATTGACACCTCAGTGCCTGCATCCAAGGAGCAAAACAATCACATCTAACATGCCTAGAGGCAACGTGAGCGAGTTCTTGGCTGGTGATCCCTGCTTTACCTTCAGTTTAAGGTTTCCTTGACTCCTCTCTTCACAAAACCCTCAAGCTGATACTAAACCGGTGAGGAATTCACCGCTAAGTTTCAATGCAGAGAATGCATTAATTGTGCATTTCAAACTCTGTTTTGAATGGCAGTGTTGCACAACTGAATCAAGACACCAAACATACAACCATATGTACATGTAAACCCTGTCTAGCCATGCACAATCAATATGTTCCTTGGTGCATATAGATTGTGCATGGCTAGTCAGGATTTACATGTACATTTGGTTGTATGCTTCTACTTCTGTAACCTTGTACTGAGTGTGAATGTTCCATATAAGACAGAAATGTCCAACTCCTTTCTGTAGGGGAACCTGTGTATGTCTAAGACACCAACAGGAGTCCAGTCTATATATGTTGGACCTAGAACTTTCTCAAGGAAAGGAGACTTTCAGAGTGTGCATACTGCAAAATTATGGCAGTTTAATACTAGTTTCATTGCTGTGTCTCCATCCAACAGAATCCTAGGACTTGTCATTTGGTGACGCACCAGAGCTCTATGACAGGGAAGGAAGTCTAACTTTTGTGCATAGTTGTATATCTGTATTCGTTAGGATTTTGTCTAATTCTTTCATGGCTGCTCTTTCCATTCCTAGTCTTCTGATTTCTTGACTGCAGTCTCTGAGAACCCTTTTACTATTTCAATTTCTTCACTGTTTAGGTTGATTTTAATAGATCCTCCATAGTCATTATTCTTGTTTTCTTATGTACAGCATTAACTCTGCCTTTGCACTTTCTTCTTTGACCTTCCTTAATAATTGTCCCAAGTCTGTGACATTTTCCAATAGTAGCATAGTGTCATCTGCATATATTAGATTGTTGAATTTCCTCCCAATTTTAGCCCTCCTACTTCTGAGTTCAGATCTGTTCTTCCCAACATTGAAGCCCCTGAATGGCATAGTGAATTGTCATTTAGCTTGGCCCTAATGTTTTGCTGCCTATATTCTATAAATGTATTTCCGCACATGGCCGCACATAGGGAATGTTCCTCCTGTTCTCGCTTCTCTCCTTCTGCAGTGATCTCCTTCATTGAAATCCATCTTACCCTCTTCTCCTAACAGCATTATTAAAGGTGTAATTGTTGTTTGACACAGAAGCGGCATTAACTCTTCTCCGGTTTTATATATGTACAAATAGGGAGGGAGTTGACTGTAGGAATGGATGCTTTCTGTGGATCCAGGGCCTTTTTATTAATGTTTGAATAATAACTGCCTGGAGGGTCTGTTATAAATTAGAGGGACGAATTGAGATATAAATTTTTATGAGGACTTAGTTATACATTTCCATTATGTGTTTAAAAAGGAAGGAATTACTGCAAGCACCCCGGCACTCAACATTCATTTCAGGTGATTTGGACGGAGAAGAGGAAGGAGCCACAAAGGAAGCCGCGCGCCGGCTGTAAGAAAGATGTATCTGTCCCTTTGAACAGATATATCATATGTCATGCATGAACTGCGTTTGACGGGAGACTTTACTCCGCTGCTGATTTCCCATGATTATTTATTTGACAATCACAAGTGATGATATATCTGGGAGTTTTAGGCCGCTTAAAGAGGTTTTGTGTGTGTGTGTGTGTGTGTGTGTGTGAATACATTAGGGGAAACACTTGGCCACTGTGTGCATATTTTTGGTCTATGAAAATGTGAATGTAGGAATTTTATTTTGGATTGGGAGATTCCGAGCTGATCTCCTACATCATGCTTTCATAACGCAAATCTAAACTGTCATAGTTAAGTGGTGGTTATGCTACACCATCCTCCTACTGAACTGTGCAACCAATTGGGTATCTGCAAACGTGATTCCTTATGTGAAATGGGGAATGCACCATAGTTTGATGGCCAGCTTGAAACCAGGTTGACTGACTTTACATCTCTTCCAACGTAAAGAAGAGGTTCACCTACCTGGACTCTGAGATCTTCTTCAGAGACCCTTTTCTTCCTACTATGAGAAAGAGGGGCTTGGCAGATGGGTGGCCCAACTCTGCCCGTTCCCCCCAGCATACCACAGCCTTCAGAGGGAGCAAAAAGAAGCCTATCCAGGCAGCTTCTTCTTGCGCCCTGGAAAGGGTGTCACTATGGTGTCACAAGATGCGGTGTCACCCAATGCCATTTAGGCATTGTACCCAGCATGTGTCATCATGGCGCATGCTGTGTGGATGGATGCACACCATGATGGTGGCTGGGCGGCAGAACTAGGGCTAGGCACATGTGGAAGCTCAGCCTTAGTTCAGCCCTAGCACATAGGCTAGCATAAAGTGCTGGTCTGTACTGCCTCAGACTCTGAAAGAAATATGCCAGTTTTGCAAATGTTTGCTAAGTTGTGATGAGGAATGAGACACAATAAAATTCTCACCCACCTTGCGGCCTCTCCCACCACACATGTGAGCATGCAATGTGGTTTTGGTGAATTTGTAAGACTTGTTTTCTCTGAGGAAGTAAGATCCTAAACTTCTTTCCAATTCCTGCAGTGTTTCAGAGAAATCTATAACTAGACCCTGAATTTCAATTTGGTTAACGTTTTACTGAAAAGCCCATCCACGCCGTTGTTTGAAAATGGCCGGAACGGTAACCGCAACAGTCACTCGACTGTCCCCTGAGTTTTCAGGTATTCTCATTTAGTGACTCCAAAATGTTTCCTCCCAATTGGCTTTAGGGCAAAATTCAGTTGCGCCTCTAAGCATAATGTTTTCCTGATGTCATTCTTTCATTAGGCGAGAGATATACAGCGTTGGAAAATACGGTGGGTTGAACCAGCTCCTCTTACAAGTCGGATGCATAAGGGGCTACACATACATCAGGTGTTCTGAGCGAAGTAGCAGCAGTGCCAGTAAATCATAGACATTTGTCATTCCTTGGAGCTGCCTGACAGTTTTGACAATTCATTAGGCCAGGCTGGGAAGAGGTTTCGAAAGCAAAGGAAGGTTCACAGGTAGTAGAGTCTTTTTCCCCCCTTTTCTTTTTATATGATCTAGTAATGGCTGATTAGTATCATATTTGGTGATAGATGCACTGCTGAGATGAAATCCAGCAAGGGTTCTCCCCTTTCCAACACCTTTCCTAAGCCTCTGTCTTTTTCTTTGTTTCCTTTATCTGATGTCTCAGACTTTAAACTTTTCAGTTAATTCAGGATCTCCCTAACAATAAGCGTTGCAAATTCTGAAGGATTACAGGGGAGTAAAGTGTGGGTTCTCCATGTTTGGGGCATAGGAAAGTTTGGCTATGGCCAATGGTCCAAGTAGAAGGGTGTCATCCATCACATCCCACACTTGTGACTTGAGACACACTTGTGATATGGGTCAGTCGCAGAGTGCAAGTAGAAAAATACGTCTGATGTGTAAAAAGATGCATGTTATGTCTATTTCCTGTATGTGTGTTTAACACTGGATTTTCCAATGATGAATTTATTGGTGCAACCAGGTTTGTTCACCATTGCCCTGCATTCTGGGTTTTGTTGCATTTCCAGTTAGGCCTTAAGTGTTTAAGTAGATCTAATACTTCTATCCCATGAAATAAAGCATTTCATGTTAACAGTAATGCATGGATAATCGTGGGTTGTGGACTTAATGAACAGGTTTCCATCTTTCTATTTTTGTTCCAGGATGGATAAAGAAGCATCACTGTGTCCAGGACTGGCCCTACCTTTCGTAAAATGAAGGGAAGCTACGTAAAAGGTAAACTGGTTTCAGGTCTCAGCTTCCTCCCCTAGGAACCAGAAAATTATTTATGAGCCAAATCATGAATTAAGTCATTAGTTTTTCAGCAATGAATTTAAAATTTGTTATTTTAATAGCCGAAACGTCAAATGCACTATTTCAGCACGTCTTGTTACAGTCGCTGCGAGATTTTAAAGCCTAATTATTTCACCAATTAATTGGTTAAATTCCTTAAAGTTTAAAGGCGGATGAATTAGAATGTCTTGATAGGTCAACATTAATGTACTAGTGCTAATGCTTCTAGGCTTTGGCTGTGACGGATACCATTCCTTGCCAGCCTGGACTGGAAAATAGGAGTTGGTCCTAGTTTTTGTTGTTGGTTTGCAGGTTGAAATAAATAATAGTTTGGTTGGAATGGTTTGCTTCAAGCTAGGAAAGGATGGAGGGAATCCAAAGAGAGGAAGGGGCAAGCTATGTTTGCATGTAGAGCAGCAAACCATGGTTTGACTCTGGCGAAGATCCATCTTTCTGTTTGTATGACATACAATGCACTATGCAACCTTTTGGTTGATGCAACTGAACCAAGACAATAAACTACTCTTAAGCAAATGCATCCATGTGCATCCATGCCCAATGTACATACATTTCCTACACTATGCATATCTATGTGCAATGGAACTGCATGAAAATGCAACCAAATATGTGGGTGAACCTACACCTGTATAAGACATCAACAAGATTGTGGCCCTAATATCCAAACTATTTCACTGAAAGACATGAAACTACAGAGGAATAAGAAAGTAATTTCATTGAGGTGGTTTTCTGAGAGGTGATGGTTGTATGTATTTACCTGATTTTGAACTGAATATGGAAAGTGATGCAATTGGTGGATGCAAATCTGTATTATTATTATTATTATTATTATTATTACTTTATATAGCGCTGTACATTTTCATGCTTGCAAATACATTCTGCAGGTGGGGGAAGGATGCATTCAACAACATGGGCAGATGTGCAAAAACGTGTTAATCAATACAGGATCCATAAGAAACATGCGCACAAAAACATGAACAGATTTATTTCCGTTAAGCAAATGAAAGATGCCTGGAATTAGCAACGAATGGACTTGGAGAACATTTGCGGAGATGGATTAGACGGTTTTGCCCAATGTAATATGAAACCCAACTTCTTTTTCCTGTGGGTAGTGTTTTGGCATGGCCTAAATTCCTAATTCAAATTAAAACCTCTGGTTGGAAATATTGTCCTAATTTGTGACATTCTTTGAACCATGGCATAAAAACTGAAAGAGCAGAAGGATAAGAAATTTACAGTTATACATGAACTCCCTTTCTTCCTTTCCTTTCCTTCCTCTTTTCTTTGTTTTGAGGAAGCTGGCATAGAACAGAGTATCATACACATAGCCAAATTTGTCAAAATGTCTGTGTTTGAAAGTGACAAATGCTGGTCCCAAACAACAACAAACCATGTCTGTGTATAGTACCTACCTAGACACACACACACACACACACTAGCTTTGTGTATAAAAATGTGTACTTACTCTCTAAGTAAAACCGGTGTGTATATATTAACAAATCTGATGTCTAAAATCCCATCTGCTTTTCCCTACAACACTCCCACTCATTATCTGGTTTGTTTGGCTTTATTTTAATTTTTTTAAAGCATAAATGAACACAAATTAAGTGATTTCGTCAAATATAGGTGCAACGGTTTCAAACTCAGCTTGCAGAACTAAGATACCGGTGAATGAAACGCAAGCTGCTTAAGTTGGACCTCCAGAGGTTCAAGTTTTCTCTCTTTGAATGTTTTCTGCCCAGCTGTTAACCATATAAAAACTTCTGTCTCGTACCTCTAACAGACTCTGTTTAGCTTGCGCAGAGGGACTAAGCTGTGCAGATTTGAACTGTAGGAACAGATATGAAACCTCATGGTACCAATGTCTCTCTTTCCGACTGAAAGGTGCTACAAGATCCCTTTCCTCTAAAACAGGTTGTGGCTTTGGAAAACTTTTCGTATCAGATGAAAAGACGTTATTTGCCCACCGTAATTACAAATCAGTTTTGGGTGCATTCCACCCAAAGACGACTTTGGTTGAATCCGCACCGGAGAAATAATCCGGTGTGAGACCACTTTAATTGCTTTGGATCATGCTATGGCATTTGGGGATTTATAGCTTTGTGAGACTTTTAGAGTCTCTGCAAGCTCTGGCGCAACAACAAATTACAACTCCTGGAATTCCGTAGCATTGAGCCATGGCAGTTAAAGTGGTGTCAAACTGGGTTATTTCTCCAGTGCAGATGCATCCAACATCAAGCCTAGGTAGGTCTGGAACTGAGAAAAAGCAGCGTTGTTCATCAGTACACAAAACGAATGCCCCAGGAAAAAAAATCTTTGAGGACAGTCAATTTGAAAAATAGAGTGGTCTCTTAAAAAATAGAAGAAGTCAGCTATATGTGAATGGAAATATGGAGTTCAGTATTTAAGAGAGGGACAACATAGTTCATCGTTCCTATAGCTTTGTATCCTGGTTGAATTCTTCGTAGATCGATGAAAGCGCTGGACTGTTTGTGTTCATTGTTTGGAGTGCATCTGTGTTTCTCTTTTCCTTCCTTTATTTGTTCTCTCTTATCTTGCTTCAGAGCAAGGGCATAATACACAAAGAGATTGCAAGGAAAGGGATGATAAGATGCATCCAGCTACCAGGGTGGCTTCCCCCCTCCATATATATATATATATATATATATATATATATATATATATATTCCAAGCAGAGAAAATATTTCAGACAATCAAGAGTGGAGGTGAAAATACATATGCCCATCGGACCAGAAAAGACCCCAGGGCATTGTTCTGGGCACTCTAGTTTCGCACAACCGTTCTTTTCAAGCGAGGTTGGCCGACTCTTAATAATGTCCATCTTGGGTTACTGATGTTGCTTCACGGCATGTTAATCTCCAAGGGTTTAGATTGTTTCTTATCTTTCCCCGTTGGATTCATCTGCGAACAAACAGGCATGTACCAGAAATCCGATTCTTAAAAAGGAAGGCATGCAACCCGTGTTTGCTCTTATGCAGCGCCCAAGACTTTCTTGTTTTCCCTGCTGAAAGCAAAGTTGAGTAGATTTACCTGATACGGTGGAGTGCTAGATGTACAAATTCTGGACCTTTTCCCCGCTGCCACCCGTTGTCAATAAGGAGTATGCTTCAGCCATGAAGAAGAGTGAATTTGCACTTTTAAACATTGGGATAAAGAGGAAAACTTATCTTTAATGGGACCTTCCCTGGAAATAACTGTGACCCTGTGTGTGTGTGTGTGTGTGTGTGTGTGTGTGCGCGTGTGTGTGTGTACATTCGCCCCTACAAGTTTGCAAACTTGTGATCCATGGACCTGGAAATCCATGGAGGGGCAAATGCCATTAATATGAATGGGGCGTACACCTGTAGCATGCGGCCCTCATGCCCCATTCAAGCCTATGAGGCTTGAATGTGCATGCATTTTGGAACTTGATGGGGGGGATCCGGACCAGATCCCCCACGAGCTCCAAGGGCCAAATATATATAAATATGCATGCATGCTGTGGTTCACCCAAGGATGGCCCTTGTGCTCTCTTCCAACTCTACGCATATTTATATATATTTGGCCCTTGGAGCTCGTGGGGGATCTACGGTTCTATGTATCGGTTGAGATTCCACGTAGACATCTCAGGAAACTTCAAGACATTTCAATGTATATAGATTAGCAAATGACAAGGGCTGTCACTATGCTGAACATTTTAGCCAAGGTGGGAATTTTGTGCCCTGTGGGTTCATAGAATCATAGAATCCTACAGTTGGAAGAGACCCCAAAGGCCATCCAGTCCAACCCCCTGCCATGCAGGAAGTCTCAATCTAAGCATCCCCGACAGATGGCCATCCAGCCTCTGTTTAAAGACCTTCAAAGAAGGAGACTCCACCAAAATCTCCAAGGGAGTTTGTTCCACCGTCAGACAGCCCTTACTGTCAGGAAGTTCCTCCTAATGTTGAGCTGGAATCCCTTTTCCTGCAGCTTGCATCCATTGCTCCGGGTCCTAGTCTCTGGAGCAGCAGAAAACAAGCTTGCTCCCTCCTCAATATGACATCCCTTCAAATACTTACACAGGGCGATTATTCCACCTCTTAGCCTTCACTTTTCCAGGCTAAACATCCTGATCCTTCATACCTTGTTTTACTTGCCAACCCCATCAAAATGAAACCAGTGTCTGAGAAGATGGGAAATGGAAAATCAAACCTGATGAAGCGTTCTGTATAGGCTGGAGAGATCCCATGCTTACACAGACATGTCCAAGTTCTTGTGCTCCAGGGACACTGGTTGGTTTATATGAATATTTTTTCTTTTAAAAAGGTAGAGCAAGGAATCATGTATAAAAGTAAGTTCTTGTTATTGTTTCCCCCTTCTTTCTTTCTCTCGCTCACTTAAAAAAAAATCTGTAGGCATTGCAGTCCTCTACTAAAATGATGTATGGGGCTATTGTCTGCTAGGCGCTGATGGGCTGTAAATGAAACTAATTAAGGAAATGTCAAACATAATTAATAAAACAGCTTTAAGTTGCAAAAGCACTGTCAGCAGAATGAATTGGGAGATGGCCACGCTCCCACTGCTGTATCACTCTCTCCCTCCCTCTCTCTTTCATATATATATATATATATATATATATATATATATATATATATATTCATTCCTGGGCTGTCTTTTAAAATGTCAACAGAGTGAGGGCCTTGGAGATTTCACTTTTCACCTGTGTCTCATCCTGCACCCATGGATGGCGGATCAAGACTATAAATTCAATAAAGGTGGAGGGAATTAATTGCAAGCGCTTCATCTTTTGCAACTACCTTACCACATGAACATAAACCAATTTGTTTGAACTTGTCTATGGCTGCTAAACAGAAGGTTGGACCAGCTCCGGTGCACTGCCGCCACCGCCTCCACCGGCTCCACCGGCCGTGACGCCGTACAATGGGCATTTCCATAATAATTTGGATATCGCCATCCCATGCGATTCGCTGGTTCTTTATTTATGATTGATAAGAAGGAATATATATATATATATATATATATATACACACACACACACACACACACACACACACACACACACACACACGGTGAGTGACCTATAATTATGGCAAGCAAATTAGGATATGCGGCAAAGTCAGTTACATTTGCCTAGGAGTAATGATGCAGGCGACCTTTCCCATCCCGAGAGACTCGGGAAATATAATGGATTCCTTTGCAAATGCTGATGGGTTACAAAGACGCAGTTACCCAAGATGGTGCTTATAGACATTAGGCTTCGCAAGAGGCCTGAAGGCCTGCCTCTGAGGGCTGGAGTCATCTCCAATCATTTCAGCTACTGAAGCATAGACCCTCGGAAGGGGAAAAAGAAGAAAGGAGTGATGGAGAAAGGAAAGAAAGAGAGAGAAAGAGAAAGAGCATGAGAGAGGCAGAGGAAGAGAGGAAAAACAAACAAACCCACAACTCAATGGACAAACCTGGTCTTCTGCTTTTGCAGTGAGCCTTGTAGGATTTTATTGGATCAAAAGCGATCCTTTGCACCCCCTTTTAAAAAAAGCGAACAAACCCAAGTTTAATCAAAGCACATAAATGGAGCGATCAAGATAAAAGGGAAAAAGTAACCAAAAAAATCTTTCTTCCACCTGATTTTGGAAAGGCACTTAGTCATAAAGGGACTGAGGCTGCTGTGATAAAATATCAGCGCTCCGTTGGTAAGCAGGAGGTGTTACTGGATGAACGGCTGGAAGTGGAAGAATTTCATCCCCACCGTTTCGTTCCTGTTAATCCAGTCAAAGCCCGACGCTGCTCCCTTCCAAATGAAACACAAAGGGAAGCTGACCCATTTCCAGGGGAACAACTTCCAGTAAGTTATTCATTAAAATACCTGGTTGAGGTTGGCCGTGTTTGGGTAAACTATTTAAAACAAGGCTACCGGCTGCGGTTTCGGGAGAATTAAGAAGCATCCTCCAGATTTTTGAACCATCAGTGAAAATTCAGCTCTCGGACCGATAAAATGAAAAGGCCTTGAGTGCATCTACGCTGAAATAATGCAGCTGGACATGACTTTAACTGCCATGGTTGCATAGTATATAGTTTGTCATGGCACCAGAGGATCTCTGACAGAGAAGACAAAATATCTCACCAAACTACAAACCCCAGGATCCCATAGCATTGAGCCATGGCAGTTGAAGTGGTGTCAACCTGCATTATTTTTGCAGCTTTTGTGTGTTCCCTTTTCTCTACCCAACCGTATATGTGTGTCTGTGTTTGCCTGTGTATGATATTAGGGTGGGACTGGTTGTTGTTCAGCTTCCACTGTCATTGAGAGAGACACTGCTACCTCTCACACTTTCCAATATTCCCCTGTATCCTTATATTTTCCTACTATTTACACAGTGCAGCCCTCCACGCATTTAGCTGGCGGCTGATTTACTTATTTTCTTTGAGGGTTCGTGGTTCTAAATTCAGATGTAGACAATATAGCCTATTGTGAGGGATGATGGGAGATGGAGTCCAACATATAGAAAGCCATGACTTGCCCATATTTATTTATTTGCAGTAACCACTTGGGACATCACCCGGCAATCCTTACCTTGGTCACACTAGCTTTCACTACCAGCATTTGCGGCTTAAGAGATAGCAATATGTTTCACTGTTTAAAAACTGGATCTCAGAAACAATCACTGAGTATGTCTCCAAACTTCATGCTGCCTTCTGGCTTCCCTGAAAAATCAATCTTGTACTAAGGAGGATAGCTCTAAGGCAAGCTAATTTAATTGTATTTGGCACAAAGACTTGGGCAGATAGAACGGATGAGGGAGCAGAGAACACTTTGGTGAGCTTCAAGTCAGTTCCTTGCAGGCAAAAGATCAGATTAACTAACAGAAGTAGCTCCTCTTAATCTGGTTGTTCTAGTATTTCATAAGCACTCCATTCAGCTTGATACCTTTAAATGCTCAGATAAGCTCAAATCAATTTACTTTAGGGTCGGCTTTTGTCCTGCAAGATGAACAAATAGCAGAGTATGATGCTTCATGGAGAAACCTGACTATTTGCATTGGCTTGTTGCATGAGGAATGAGGGCATTGCCTCTTACAGGGTGCACCTGTGCTGCAGAATGAATGCAGCTTGGCACCACTTTGACTGCCATGGCTCCATGCAATGGAATCCTGGGATTTGTAGTTTGCTGTGGCACCAGAGCTCTGTGCAAAACTAGAAATCTAGAATCCCATACCATTCAGCCATGGCAATTGAAGTGCTTTCAAACTGCACTGTTTGTGGAGTGTAGATGCAGCCACACTGAGACAGGTATGTATGTAAGTGTCCTTGTATAGAAAATAGTCAACCACTATGAGATATTTCACATTCCAGGCCCCTTTTGTTAGGGGCCAGGGACATTTGCGCAAAACCTTGTCAAAGGACACAATATTTTTGCACTGAAAGCAATGGCCAAGCTCCCACATTGTGCTTCCAGACATAGTGATGCAGGCATGCTTTACAACCGGAAGACAACAAACCCCATGATGGTTATGGGAATCAAATGTACATTCAAATAAATGGATAGGACCTTCCACTGAGGGCTGAAGACAAAATAGATATCCTTCCATGTGGCTTGTTTCTTTGCTGCAACGTTTTCAGCGAATCCACTTGGTGAAATCATTTATGGAAATTGGATGGAAAATATTGACTTCCAATTTTCTTGTTTGTGATTTGCCAGGAGGTGACTTGCCAGAAGGCGATGGGATTACTACATATATCACCCTTTCCTTAACATTTCCCAAAAAATAAATATTCTCATTTATATACCAACAGCCGCTCTAATTAACCTATTCACTTCTATTTCTCCCTCCTCCGAAATTTTCATCCCTGTGATCTTAATTTCACAGCGGAGAGGAGTCTGCACAGAGAGGTTGGGTTCCTTTATTCTGTTTAAGAGCCAGGCTCTTTGTTAGGGGTGATAGTCCCCCCTTTTAAAAAATATAAAAGGTCGTTTATCTAATTGCTCTTTGCAGATAAGAATTAATTAGCCTGATTATTTTTCCTTAGTTTTTTTGGATGGGTTCCCCACCTGGAGAGAAGAAATTCCTTCATGTCAGTGATTAATTGCTCAGCCACAAAAGCATACTGACTTGAATTTGTAATAAATCCCAGGCTCATGCTTCGGTCACATTAGGAATGAGGCAGATTGTAGGGATGTCGGGTTGTTTTCCCCCCCTTTCTTTAAAAATACATTGGATAATAAAGTCCCTATACAAACAAACTCACCTGTGTTGATGAAATGTTTTAATATCACAGGGCCTGGGGGACAAGATGAAGCGGAGGGACGCCACAGATTTTCTTACTTCTGGAATAGTCTGTTGATGCACAGTGAGGTCAACATCTGTGAACTTGGAACCATGAAAGACGTTTTGTGGTGACCCTTTCCTTCCAGGTTTAGGACTAGGGTTGTGGGGAATGGATAATGAAAAATACAATAGAGACCAAGACATTAGTTGCTGATGTCTCAGATCAAGGAGACAAAGATAAGTTAAAGCTGCTTATGAAGTTATTAGTAAACTGATACTGAGCAACCGAAAGCACAACCAAATGAGTTAGTGAGACAATACAATATTCATATAAAATGGCACAGCATGCATGAGTCTGCTTCCTCAACCAGGAACTGAACACAGCCATTTTGCTTTGGACAAAAATGACCAGCTGCTTCTGGTGGGACTTACACATGCGTAGGGCCTTGTGTTCATGGGCCAAATAAAATGTCCTCCCAGTGAGAAGTCCAGATGATGCCAAGCCCAAACCTTGGTTCTGGTGTAAGCTTTCTGGACCATACCCAGCCAATTCAACATCAAACCTGACATACACCCCTTTCAGACACTTCCAAATACATCCTGTTTTGCTCCAGGTCTTCCCAGAAGCTCCAGAGTCATCTGTTGCAATGCTGAGAGGTTGTTTGCAACATGTCCCACTGTGCCACCCAGCACTGCCGCCACTGCCTCACAAGGTCAGAACGAGGTGTGCAGCCATGTGATTGATGCTGGGTGCATTGTTCAGATCTCAGAATGGGCAACACATGGGGATGCATGTGCGAACAGCCACCCAGCATCACAATGGACAGCCCAGGAAAAGCAACGGATGCCAGCAAAGCTCTGGGGCCAGAATCTCCTGGGCTTCTCCTGAAATATTGTGGCCCATCAAAGACATCAACAGGTTTCCAGATACTAACAAAACAGAACTTTCTTTTTAGGGGTCATCTGTCCTCCAGAGGTTTACTATCTGTTCACCTGAGACACTGCTACTCTATGCTATTCTCGATTAGACTAGAGAATTTGCAAAAGGAGAATGGTGGTTTCCAGTTTGGCAAGGAAGACCAAAATCTGGGGATGTTCCAATGGCTATTCCAGTCCTGAAAACAGGGAGAGCTGTGCCTTCATGTTTCTCTCCAGCAAGTGGCTTGGGAAATGCCTGGTGTAAGAAAGCATCACACACCTCCTTATTTGTACAGTGTAGGTGCACCCTTAGTTAATGTCAGCTTCTGAAGTTTTCAGCTCCACAGGTTTTACAGAGGACCTCAGCCACCTTCTTTCTCATAATGTCTTGCTTCACGCTGTGAAAGAGCTTTGCAAATGTATCCATCTATCAACACATTTCAATTCCTTGCTGTGCGGTGGAGACCCAGATCTCAACCCTTAATCCAAGAGGGCAAGATTGCCTATCTGATATCATGAATTCTTGGAAATCCCAGTCTTTATAAACTTGCAGACTTCGCATCTGACCTGGTGCTAGAAAAATCTGCACCTGAAATCTATGAAATTACTTAATGAGGTCTGCAGGCATCTTCATTGTCAAACATATCACACAATAACACTTTGTAGTTGTAATACATTGTAAAAAAAAAAAAAAAAGATCATCCTACTTTTCTTTGGACTGGATCCAAATATAGACTTACATAGAGTAGACTCATTGGAACAAGTAGCATGGGTGAGTCGTGTGGTTGTCTTGATTTAAAATCTGCTTCCCCCCCCCAAAAAAACCTTGTAATGACTTAATTTTATCCTTCGTACTTTTTAGGGTGAGGACAGATTGGGGAAGCACCCTCCTTCCCCAGATGAAAAGCTTCCTTGGTTTTGATGTAAAGATGAACACTTTGCATTGCTTCTGCAATCATTTGTCATTTACTCGAAGCCTTCAGTGGAAGAAAATCAAAGCAGAGCCATTCTGCTTCTTGTCAAGTTTTCTGATCCCCCATCAATTACCTGTCAGAAGATGGTTTTATGTGCCTTGCTGTTAATGAGCTTCACTGTAGCAATTAACAAACAAGCCCCACAAAGGATTAAATTCTGAGCTCAGGTGACTAGCTGTTCAATAAATATTGACATAGGTGTCAGCCAAAGCATATCATATGTGATCATGGGCACCGGATGAAATACAGCAGCGAGAGAGACTGTGGAACAGGGAACATTGTTTGATGTTCTCCTCAACATGAACCCATGAAAGAAATATAGAATCTCAACATGCTTATTTTCCCCATTTATATATGACACTACAGTGACTCTATGCTTTCATATATTTTTTCCATTAATGACCAAAGATAACTGAATCAAGACATAGTAACCAATTTTGCAAGTCCATAAGTGGTGGTACATCAATCCAAACTTTTTGCCCAGATGAAAGTAGAATGACAAAAGTACAATGACAAAAAACCATCTTGGTCCACTGATGCTTCTGTTGACAAAGCACTGTTTTTCTGCTGTTCATCATTTGACTCCATCGTTTTGGAACTTACGGTTGTTATTTCCACACTGAATTCTAATTCTAACTGAAGTTTGTTTTTATATGTAGTTAGGATGCAGTCGATGGCGTAGTGTTTTGAGAGTTGAACCATGACTCTGGAAAGCAGGGTTCAAATCCTTACTTGGAAATGAAAACCCACTGGGTGACCTTTGGCAAGTCACACTCTCAAACTCAGAGGAAGGCAATGGAAAAACCCTTCTAAAGAAATGTGCCAAGAAAACTCTGTGATAGGTCCACCTTTGGGTCACCATAAGTCAGAAATGATTTGAAGGCACACAACACAAACACACATGACACTGGTGGGCCATTGCATGTCTTCAGATATATGTGGCGTACAACTTCCTGAAACCCTAGCCAGCATAATTCATGGGGATGGGTTATGGGAATTGCAATGTGGAAACATCTGGAAATGTTTGGAGAACAAGACCTATGAGGAAAGGTTGGAGGAGTTGGGCTTGTTCAGCCTAGCGAAGAGAAAAACGAAGTCTGACATGACTGAACTCTTTGA
This sequence comes from Sceloporus undulatus, assembly GCF_019175285.1. Lineage (NCBI taxonomy): Eukaryota > Metazoa > Chordata > Lepidosauria > Squamata > Phrynosomatidae > Sceloporus > Sceloporus undulatus. The sequence goes on along the minus strand of NC_056527.1, from coordinate 166,939,403 downwards.
ATGCCTCAAGGGCCACCACTGAGAAGATAGGCCAGATTTGTTCTCTGATGCCCCATAGACTAAGACCAGGTCTAACGGTTTAAAGTTGCAGGAGGGTAGATTTTGATTGAACATTAGAAGGTATTTCTTGAGAGTTAGAGCAGTTTGGAAATGGGACCATTGCCTAGAGAAGTCTTAGGGTCTCCATATGTGATTGTCTTCAAAAAGAAGCCAGACCTGTTGAGGATGCCTTAGCCAGAGATCCTTCATTAAACAGAGGGTTGGAATCAATGGCCTGTGAAGCCCTTTCCAACTCTATGATACTATGATTCTAACCATTTTAAAATTATATGATCCAGCAAGATACAATAGGTTGACATTTCTGGCATGTTGGGATGCTGCGGCAACGTCCAAAGATCGCGCCTCGCACCCGGGGAGAACTACAAAACCCAAAGTGCAGCGCAACGAGATGAAAAGCAGAGGTATGAAATTATCTGAGACCTTTCCATTTCAAGTGAGCAGCGGAGGACTGGCACTTGAAATGGACGTGCCCAGAATGTTAAATGGTGTTGGTGGCTCTTGCGCAGAGGTCTAGTGGTTCAATACAACCCTTGGCTTCCTTTTGAAGTTTCCCCTTCTCTATTTTCTTTTAACCTTAAGGAGCTTTATTTTTGGAGCTGGCCAGGGAGGAAAGGAATAGAGTCAAAAATAAAAAAAGAAGGGAAGAAAGAAAGAAGGTTGCCTTCCTACTGAAATAAACCAGCAAGAACTTTGTCAAGGGATGAACTCTTTCTCTAACCCACACCTCATTTGTCACCCTGATGGGCTGAAGGAATGTGACATTTACAAACTGGGAATGTGAGCACATCCATTTCACCAGCCTGACACCCTGATATAATAACTATTTACCTTGAGAAAGAGAGAACCGAGATTTCCGATTCTTGTGAATCTTCTCACTTCGGCACTTATTTTCTCACTCTGTCAAACATCCCCAGATTAATGGAACAATTTGTTCAACAAATCATATTAGCAGAAAGCGCGCAGGGTAAAGAGAGGAGAGGCGGAGGAAGCCGGGCTCTTTCCCTGCTCATTCATACCGGTAGTATCTCCGCAAATAAAAATGTAGTTATGCCTGACATTTACAGAGGTACAATGTGAAAGGGAAAAAGTGTAATGACTTTAGGCAGTTGAGAGATCACTTTACAAGAACAGTAGTGCTCAAAAGGGAATAAGATAAAGTTACACGCAACATCTAGATTGAGCTTCTTTCTGGAACATATTTATCAAACACAACAGCAGGGATCCATCTGTGTTCGAAGGAGGCGGCGGCGAGGAGAAAGACTTTCCTGATAAAATTAAGTGCTTTGTGTTTACCTGGACTGGGAAAAGGGGGTAAAAAAAGAGGAGTGTTGCCACATAGACATGTTTGAAACAAGTGGGGAAAAAGGGCAATGCAATGACACTCATTGGAAGCATATATCCTGCTGCACTTTTCCAAAAAGGAGAGGCTGGCAATGTATCTGAATCGTCTCCAACTGAGTTTTAATGGCATCAGTGTGTTCGGGGCCAAAGTCCTTTATGCCACAGGTTCCTCGGGGCTCCCTTCGTGCCTCTCATGTGCAAATGAAGGGCTGAGGGTTTTGCGAGGCTCCAAACAAATCTGACGCTTGCTCAATTAGGATTTTCATAATACGAGTTCATTAATATGACCATTAATCATCCAAGGCTGGGGATCAGAAGACAGTTTCTATTATCCATTAGAGGAGCTGCATTCTGGAATCGGCTCCTTAAAACAGTTGCACTAGCAGGCAAAGAGCCTCATTAGTTTCAAATATAGCTGACGGAAGATATGAAGGGTTGAGACACAAATAACACACACACACACACACACGCACACACAAACACACGCATGCAGACTGACAGACAAAGGTGTCCCAGATTGTAATGTGAAAATGATGGTTGCATTTGTCTGACCCTCCATTGCCAACATGTAGCAAGTTGCCCTAGTCTATTTGCCTGAGAAAATGCAAAACCTTTGCAAAAATGGTCAAAACAATGGCTATCTTGAGCTTTACAAGTATTGGCAAAGTTTGATGAGGGGCATCCTGGACTCCTGGATCAGATCAATTTATTGAATTAGTTTACTGGCTGATTTCATTCTTGAAGCAAGGAACAAATAATTTTAGCACTACTCTTCCTGATGTGAAAAAGTCTGCAAAAACTACACAGGAAAAAGCATCATTCTTTTTCTGTACAGAAACTGTTGTAGCTCTGGATTTACTGTGTAAAAAAATGTGCAAGCTTTGTGTATGTGTTTCTATGGGGAAAACAGCATTTTCCACCCCGGAAATGCAGAAATGTTGTGTGGGTTTTTTTTGTGTGTGTGTGTCTATAAAATGCTGTTTCCATGGCATGAAGTACCATCTCCTATACGGAAACTGTGTACATTTTTGCAAAGCAGTTGCAAAAAGATTCTTTTTGCAATTCATCCGACAAAGATTGTCATTGGTCCAGTTGGCATGGCGTTTACCAGAATAAAGAGTTGGCTTTCCCCAAATGGTCCTTGACGTCCATGCAATAAAACACACAGTCCTTTGCACAGGAGAGGGAAAGAAAGACACTGACTCTTCAGAGAGAGTTATTGCAGGATGGACCCCCGCTGGATCATATAGCCTTGGATTGGACAGTCGACCTGAAAGGAGCCATACAAGAAGCCTGTTAATTCAAGAGCTTCAATTAACTTAGCTGATGAATTGGCTCTGGCAGAGGTTCATAATTCTGTAATGAACTCACAGCAGGAGTAGGCTTTGACTCAGCTAGATGTGGAAGAGCAGGAAAAACTCCCCAGAGACGACAATTTCTAAGTCTCCAGCTATTGCACTGTGGACTAATTGTAATATAACATCTAAGTCACATCTAACAGTGGAATGCAAGGTTCAGACAGATGGATGGTTCCATTTGATTTCCAGAGGCCTTTATCTCTCATTCGTATATAGATGTATGTGTATTTTCTCTACTGGAAATCAACGGGCTGTTAACAACATTGACTGAATATCAGTTTCATGTACATCGTCTCTTATTTATTTAATTTCATTTCTATGTGGCCTTTCTCCCATTATTATTATTATTATTATTATTATTATTATTATTATTATTATTATTATCTTTATTCATATCCCACCTCTCTGCCAATGAGTGTTTCCAGAGCTTGTGTGTAGCAACTAATGGTTTTAGAAGTAAGAGACAAGATTAAATTGCAAGAGTAAAGTCATCTTTTTCAAGGCCCTGAGACTTGGTCTCATTGGCACTGCTGGAATAATTCACTTTGACATCACTTTGCCTTGGCTCAATGCTATGGAATCCTGGGATTTGTAGTTTGTTGTTGTACCAAAGATCTCTGAGAGAGAAGGCCAACACAGATTTAGCTACCTATCTGTGGTGCCAGTAGCATCAAATGGAGCCCTCTATGGTGAAGGCAATGCTTCGACTATGGGTCTTATGGGCAGCCATAACCAATCCAGGATCACATTAAGAAATGAGCACTTAGCCTTTTCCTGATGCTCCCTGATAAATTGCCAAACCAGGAGTATCTTTTAAATTCTGATCATGCTTTCAGCACACATGCAGCCAATTTCATTGTAGCACGAGTATCTCATATGCAAAATAAATTCTGTTAACAGGAGTGAGTTTATCCTGAAAGTATTTTGTAATCAAGGCAAAATCAGAGCTTGAGAAAAGTTTGGGGCTGGATAATTGACTGGGTAAAGCCAGACCCCCACCAGGAATAAATGGTTTCGCTGTCCTTCAGGTGCACTCATTTTAAGCCAGATAGCACAGCTATTTGGATCAGTCATTCAGAAGTTCACCTTTTGTGCAAAATGGCAGAGAGACCGACTTCTCCCTGACATGCGGCTGAGAGATGAGCTGTGCTGCTCCCAGGTCTTTCGGTAGCTCTGTCAGGCCTTGCAGCTATGAAATGTGCCAAGTAATAATGCAGAAAGGAAGGGAGTGAGGAAAGCAGAGGAAGTCCAGCAAGAAACCCAGTTGCAAAAGCTATATTTTCCCCTGACATTCAAGGTCACGGCATAAAGAAACCCGGGACAAACATGTGTCAGTTTTCATTGTGGAGGCAAGGTGCGGTAGCATTGTGCCAAGCACCTGGCGATAAATTAGTGTCACTGCAAACTTAAAAGTGTCCTTTCAAAAGTATGGTACAAAATGATGCACCATTACATGGGATATTTTCAGGGCAATCAGAAGAGGCAAGGTTTGGACAGTAAAATATCACTCAAGGCAGGAAAAAGATGAAAGGTTTTCAAAATTCCAGCACTCTCTATAGTAAAGAATGGGTAGGACCACAACTTTTAACACAGAGCAGGAGCATTTCTAAGGAGATTATCACACACGCATTTTTTGCCCAATCCTGGCAGGGATCCTGGCTTTGCAAATCGGCCGGCTGAGCATGGCTTCTAGCCAGAGGTTTCACACAAGACAAGATTTGAGAAATGTGGAAAGGGGTCCAGATACCCATATCAATAAGATTGCTCTCTGCCCCCCAAAATATATATCATTTGGATAAAAGAAAATGGTGATACAGACAATTCACCAACCCATAGAAAATTCAAAGAATCTCACTTTACCCAATTATGACTTAAATTGCCAGTGGCAGTAAATACGTATTAATTAGGTGTGACTTGACTACTTCCATGAATCATTTAAAATAAGGCAAGGAGCCATTGTGGGCAGCTTGGACTGTCAATTATGTCTTAACATATCCATAGGTAAATGGGCCTTAGACACCCACGTATTCAGAAATCTAAATTACCTGGGAAACCTCAGGCTAATTCCAAGACAATAGCATGAGCATCACATGTGCAGGTCCTTGGCACCCAATCTGCCCAAGTCTGCTTATTGAAGGCATAAATATAGCCTTATAATCAAGTGTGCCTCCAGCTCCCTCCTGCTGAGCCAGTAACAGGCTAAAGTGTTTAAGATGATACCTACTCAGCATGTGGCATCTTAATCAGCATCGCCCTCCTACACCTTTTTGCCGAGCTTCGGCACTGACCTCCAGAAAATGGTTTCATTTTCATGTTCAGAATTTGCTTACATTACTCAGGGTTTTAACTCCTTCAGAGCCCTGGCAGATCTTGCACTTCCACAGCGGAAACAACAAAAATAGCATTAACAGCAGCAGCCCACAGTGTGTGTGTATTTGTTGTTGGGTGCCTTCAAGTTGTTTCCGAATCATGGCGATGGTAAGGTGAATCTGTCATAGGGTTTTCGGGGACTGAGAGTGTGCCATTTGCCTAAGGTCACCCACTGAGTTTCCACAGCTAAGCGGGGAGTCAAACCCCGATCTCCAGAGTCGTCGTCCAATGCTCAAACCATGATGGCTCTTTTGTGTGGGTGTATACACAAATGCAAATCTTGTTAACTCCAACTAGAGTAGATGCATTGAATCAATGAGATTCACTCATGTGTTGGCCCCCCCATTGAACAAAATGCACCAAATTGTATTTACATAACTACGTACTGGTATACAGGGACAGATGCATTAGAATATGTAACAGAACAGAAATATTGGAACATGGCAGTAAGACTTTCTGGCTGGGGTTGGGGACAGAATACAGCAGTGGAAGAGGATGGAAGTCATAATATTCAAATATACAGCGTGCCCACGTTATACATGGCTTCTAGCATACGCTGGAAGCCGTGCTGGAAAAACTCCTGGCTCCCCATAGAAGAAGTAATAGGGCTCGAGCATATGCGTTTTTTCCCTTATGCGGGGAGGTCTGGAACAGATCCCTGCATAAGGGAAGGGTGTGCTGTACTTCTTCTTTGTTGGTCACACAAATATATACTCTCAAATAGTTAACTGCATCTTTTTGGGACACAGAACAGAGTTGTTTGAAGTATATGTTTTGGTGCTGTAAAAGTCAGATAGATAGTTTACTTCTGTTCCTGCTCTTTCTAAACACAGGGTTTATAGAGTACAATGCCTGCCCAAACTCCCAGGGTTGGGCCAGGTTTCCACCTTTCCTGTCTTTCTGGACAGAGAGGAGTGGAACTATTGTAGCCTGAGTTCCACCAGGTAGAGAAGCAAATAGAAATTAAAAAGCCGGGTGTGGGGTTTATTCAATTTGCCAAGATAGGCCATGTCACTCCCGGTTGGGTAGAGCTGCCAACTTTCTCTCTGGGGCTATCAGAGTTCAGTCGGCAAAGCTTCGCATCTGACCAGGTTCAGAGGGCCTTATCTTTTGATCCCAGCACTTCCACCCACCGGCAGGCATGCGGCGGAGGAGTTGGCGTGCGGCCGGTTCCAAGCAGCAAGCCCTTCCGGAGGGAAGTTGCTATTACAGCCTCCTCCAATGCTGGCCTTGCTGACGGTGGATCTGGCAGCTGCAGGGACTTCCTTGCATACATGTGTCGGCCTTCTATCTCTTCCTGAGCGGGTGGCAGGCGAGTTGGCGTTGACCTCCATGCATCAGGAAGCAGCCGGTTGTCGTGGGGTGTTGGGTGGGTTAGGTGGGACGACTGGGGGCAGGGAAAGGATGGGACTAATGTGCCAGACCAATAATAATAATAACAATAATAAAATTTGCTTGCTGGCCACACTCTGGGCAGGCAATGAGAAAACAAAAGAGGGATGTCTTGTTTCAAAAAGAGAGAGAGAGAGAGATGCAGGAACCGAGATAGCAAAGGGATTTGAGGGACCCGCAGGGACTGGGCCGGGGCTGTTTCGGTCTTTCCCTATTGTTTAATGCAATGCAGCCCCACACGCCAGCACATCCTGCCACTTCTTATCAGTCCATCAGCTAGGAAAAATAAACAGCTCATTCATCACTAGGCCCAGGATGTTTCTTGATGTCCCCGCCAGTCCTCACCAAATCATTTAGAGCAGAGGATTGTGAAGGATAGACCAAAGCTCCTGCATGGGAGGAATGCATGACTTGGTGACAACTGATTGTGAACATTTGTCAAGGCCCTTGTTAGGTAATTTAGTAACTGTATTATTCTACACAACTCCACACCTGGCCGATAGGCCTAGTGTTCTGTTTAAAGGCATCCCTTCTCTTCAACAGAAGGTGCTACGTCTGATGCAAACAAATACAGGTTGAATATTCCTTATCCAAAATGGCTGGGACCTGTGGCATTTGGGATTTCAGATTTTATGATATCAGCATGTGCATGATAACATATCTTGGAGAGGAGACCCACATCCAAACATGAAATTCATTTATGAATTATACACATAGCCACACATCTTAATATGTTTTAATAATTTTGGGCATGAAACAAAGTTTGTGTACACTGAAGTATCAGAAAACAAAGGTGTCACTCTCAGCCACACATATGGACAGTTTTGGATTTGGGAATTCCAGTTAAGGAAGACTCAACTTGTAATTTTATTTCTCTTATTCCACCTTTTGGAGAGAGGGATGGACTTAGGGTTACATTTGATTTGGTATGTCTGATTGAAATTCACAGTAGCTGGAAACTGGTTAGTTAGCTCCTGCTAGCATAGACACACAACATTGTGAAATAGTTGTCTGAGTGTGGACTACAAGTCTGGGGTCCCTGAACTGTGAAAGGAAGAACAATTTCACCTGACTTAACACACATGCATCACCCAAAATAGGATACCCATAAGTCACCTGTTGACTTAGGGAACCCCAACCATTTCCTAGGGTTTTTCTAGGCAAGAAATACTCAGCGACAATTTTGCCAGTAGCGGGTGTTCATTGGCTGTGCCCCATCCAACCACTAACCAGGGCTGACCCTGCTTAGCTTCTAAACCCATACACTTCTGGTGCCTTTAGGGTATTTAGGCCCACAGTGGTAACATTAAGCTACTATAAAGGTATCTTTGGAATAAGCTCCCTGGGAGGCAGAATAGCTCCCATTCCTTCCAGACATCTTTAAAGAAAGTCTACCGAGTTTGTAACAGAAAAATCTAGAGGTTCTCAGTGGCTGCCTGCCAGCTAGAAAATCTGTCTTGTAGAGAATGTCTGTTGATATCATCTCTTTAATACCTTTGGTATTTAAAAACAAAACCCCAACCCACATGCAGAGATATGTATGGCATGCTTCCTCTTCCTCTTTCATTCAATAGCACCGCCATCAGTGGAAGCAAAAGTGAATCCAGCTCCTGACGGCTGAAAAGAAAGCTTCAGCTCTTTGTTTCATTGGCTCCATGTTGCCTGGTATATCCAAAAACAGTATTTTTTTTCCAAGCTAGGCAAATATTTATACACATTGCTAATGAGCACACCTGGCATAGCAGGTGAACATGCTGTAGGGAAAAGGAATGGGATCCCGACTTGACTACACACATGCTGCGCATCAGCTGCCTGCCTGTCTCTTTGCCGCAGCGTCATACTGAACAAATCTGTTATGATGGAGAACAGAGATGCTAAACTAGTAGTCCCTGACTAGATGAGAAAAACATAGACATTGTTGTTCTACATGTGGCACATATCTGAGTTTCGTTACACTAAAAACTGGGGATCTTTGAGGAATGTGCGTCGTGTGCATCTTGAAATGAACTCATCCAATTGATCGATCAGTTCCGTATTATGGTTCATAGACCCCACAAGCTCAAATTAGTATCATGTAAGATAAATTAAATCACAATGACCATTAAGGAAAACAGCCCCGAAAACCACACTAGCAGTACAGTGGTACCTCGGGATACGAAATACCCAGCTTACGAAATTTTCGAGATACGAAAAAATCCCATAGGGAATTATTGTTCCGGGTTACGAATGTTTTTTCGGGTTACGAAAAAACTTTTGGTGCTTTTCGGCGCTATTTTACACGGAATCGCGGCTTTTCCCCATTAGCGCCTATGGCAATTCGGCTTACGAAGGCTTTTCGGGTTACGAAAGTGGCCGCGGAACGAATTATTTTCGTAACCCGAGGCACCACTGTATTTATTTCAAATCTTCATTGCTAAATTAGAAGTAAACTGTTTGCTGATCCTGACAGCTTCAGACAAAAGCTTATCAGTAACCAACGTTGCACTGGAATTATTATCTTCCACTATGAATTTGACATAAGGTTGGGCTGGTTGTCTTGGTTGAGTGTTGAATAATGGACTGAACAACCTTATCTACATTTCTTGGATTCATGTCTGCTGGCAAAATTAACCACAGAATCCAGATGTACCAGATTTTCCATCTTCCAAAGAACGGACTTTCATTGCTCAGTGCAACTGCTGGCTATTACAGCAGGATTTGGGGAGACATCTGCAATTTGGAGATATGTAATACAACTTAATATAGATCAGTTATTGATCATAGAGTCATAGATGTGGAAGAGACATCCAGGACCATCAAGCGCAACCCCCTTCCATGCAGGAATACACAACCAAAGCATCCCCAGCACATGGATCCGTACCTCTCTGTTACAAATTCATAACTGCAACACAGGATGAAGTTATTGTTGAAATCTTTCACCAGATCTTTTTTTAAAAAATCATACCTGAAGTTAAAAACAAGTGAGGGGCTGGATCTATAAATTGGATAATAACCAGGATTTCATTTCAATTAAATCTTCAGTTTTTCCCATTGGCATCATTTGTTGAATTCAAACCATGTAAGTGCTCAATACTTTGCCCTTCTGAGAACTACATTTACAGAACTTCAGTGTATCTCTGTTCATGTCACCACCATTTAATAACACTAATAATAATAGCAGTCACTCGAAATCACCGATCTGGAGCCCATAGTTCCAGATTGCTGATAGTACTACCTTTTTCTTATAAGCACGGTCTGTCTCTACTAGCATCTCTGAGCAGTTTATTAGTGTATTAGGAATAGCATGGCTTGAAGACATCACATCCCTCTCTTCAATGTTATAGCCCTGTCTTACGATGATGCAGACTGCAAAGCAGTCTAAGCACAAGTTTGGGTCCTTTGACTCTGTCGCTAGCCTCACCCAGGCTATCAGTTGTCTGATCAATACAAAGATTATTCCCTGTGTATGATAGCCAATCAAAACAAAGACCTTTAGATACAACTTCCCTCTAGTTCCATTGGAGATAATATCAACAAACCATGTAGAACTGGATCTTGATGTTTGTCTGCCTTCCATCAGATTCCAATCAGCCATTGCACCAGTCACATCTCAGTGATGTTAAAAGCACCAGCGTTCTCATTCCTTATCTTATTTACACTTGAGAAGGCATTTTTGCTCAAACTTAAGCTTCTGCTGGGTTCACAATGATACTGGCAGTGATTCTAATACATCTAGCTTTTGGCATTATTATCTTCTATCCAGTATGATATATTTTATAGGTTGCACAGTGAACTTCATTGGTATATTCCCAGGCCTTAAAGATGGCAACCAAGTAAGCCTGGCTTGTAACACTGAGCATCTAAATTCAGGCTTGAATCAGGGATTATACCCAAGCTACGAGTTTGAAGTTAGTCCTTCCGTCAACATTAGAGCTTAGAAGTAAGCATAGCTGAAAGTCTCCTGTGCACATGCAGAGTGCATGTCATTAGCAGAGGGTCCCCATTTATCAGGGATTAAAGGGGGAGCTTCCAGATGAGAAGGCAGTGTTTTCAGACAGATCTGAGCTCCTATCTTTTAAATAATAATAATAATAATAATAATAATAATAATAATAATAATAATTGTATTTATACCCCGCCTCTCCCTTTTTGAGGATCCCCCCTGCCCCCCGAAATTAAACACGGCTGGAGCTGTCAACTTCCATATTAATTTTGCACTCTGCATAAGGTCTATCATTAAGCTACCCCACCACTACAAAGAAACCCTAAATGTTTTGACATTAAACAAGGAGCTTATAATTAAAGGATGCTGCCATTTTGCCAGGCTTTCATTCATAGGAGAAAGTGCAGATTCCATTCTCGGTGAACTTTCAATACTTCTAACTTTACTCTTTGTTCTTTTCTTTAAAGCTTTGCGACAAACGCGGGCCCATATGCTTATGTTAGTTAATCTCATATTAAGCATATTGGCTGCACAAAATGTTGGCATGCATTAATAAATGTTTTCTTTTTCCCCCTCCTCCTTCACTTTAGACTCTTCCTTTGACTACACAAGCAACAGCTGTCTAGCTTCCTGTTCAGTTCTGGATCTAATGCCTCTCCTGAAATCTAGGTCAAAACACTTGGAATGCATGAATATCAAACAGACTTTTCAAAACAGCAAATGAATACATCTATAACTGGTGACATTTTCCCATAGCATATGGCTGAGAGCTCAGGGGACCCGCATGCATCTTTTTTGTTATTGTTGTTTTGGTGGACTTTTTTGGTATGTGTGTGTTTTTGTGTGTGCACATTAATGAATACGTTCCATCAAAAATGATGGGATTGCAGTAGCTTACATCACTTGCTTTTCCTTATATTGCAAACTCATGTTACTTATTACAAAATGTTTACATTCAATCCAATCGGAAAGTCATGCAAACAGGACTCGCTGCAAACATTTTACTGCCTGGAGTGAAAGACAAAATGGTGGACCTTCCCTAGTCCATGTGCAGAAGCTGCCCAACTACACAGATGTCCATCTTGCCAAGAAAAGTGGTCAATAATGGAAGTTAGATCTACAATGTACTAGTAGTCTCTTGGTGTGTGAGATATCTGTCACTACTTTCAAAGCTCTAGTAGATAGCACTTGCTTTTTTGCAAGTGTATGTGTGAGTGTGAGAGATGTTTATCTTCCTAAAAAAGGAAAGCAAAGGAAACTTTCTTTCCCATTGAAAGTAACAGGAGGATTTGATCATGCCAGGCTGATCTAAAAATGTCAATTCTTATGCATTAATGGAGGGTTTTTTTTTAAACTAGTGAATGCCCTCTTTCACCCTTGGAGCATCACATATCAGGTTCCACCAAAGATGGCATCATCCCTGCCAGTTAAGGTTTCCAAAACCTGGGATTTAGCCCCTTTTCTTTGGTTTTCAGGGCAAGAGGGAGGGCTCCAAAGGTGAGAGCACAGTCTTGAAGGTGTATACATTTCCTTCATTACATAGACTTGGTCGGCTGATTTTAATTTGAATGGCATGCTCTGTGCCACTTTGGTTGGTGCTTAACGTAGCAAGCTTACTGATGCCAACAGGGACTCTTCCATCTAACCTTGGCCTTGTAAGATCACCAGGGTCTCCATGCTCTTTGTCATCACAAGGGGTCATACCTGGATCTCAGGTTTTGGTTTTGAAGGCTCAAGATATGGGATAGTCTTGACCTGGCAACCCTACTGGTGGTGGATTTATGCCTATGGACCTTTCCATGGGAGTAACAGGACCCAGGGTAAAATCTACTTCCCATGAGTGCAACACACAGAGTTTGGGGAAAACAAACAAGATGAGCTTAAAGTCCTAGTGCAGGAAGGTACATATTGCTTTATATATGTAATGGAGACCCGATGAGATGATTAGATTGAAGTTATAGAGCAGTTATAAGATCTTCTTGACAGTAAGAGTGGTTCAGCAACAGAATCAATTGCCTAGTGAGATGTTAGGGTCTCCTTCTCTGGATGTCTTCAAAAAGAGGCTGGATAGCTCTTTTCTAGGGATGTTTGACTTGGAGATTCTGCACTGAATAGAAGGTGGATTTGGTGGCCCATGAGATCCCTTCTAACTCTTTGACTGTATGAGACCTTCCTGCCAATAGAAGTAAAGTTTTACCCCATTCTAACTCATCTTGGCCTTGGATCTGGCCTTTAGGATTTCTTTACCAAAAACTGTTAAAGTTGCTTGCTTTTCATAGGAACAAAATGGGACAAGAAAATGGATATGGAACAATTTCAAAACAGCAAGGGGAGTTGCTTTCCCCCCAGTTCCCACTTGGGATTTCCACTTCCAAAGGAAAGCAAGGCTATTTCAGCTCCGATAGCAATGTTTCTGTGTTATGTGGCATGTTTCATTTTTTTCTCAATTCGACATTAAAAAGTTGAGATATTAATTACCCATTTACTGCCAATGTAGCGGAAAATGTAATTTACGGCTCCCTTCTGAATGGAAGATGGGGGGGAAGGACCCGGTTAATTTACGAAGGCGAATGATTCAAATAACACTTGGAATTTGATTATTCGTATAATTGAAATGTTGGTCTTGCAACCTAAAAAAAAGCTTCTGTTCATGTTAGAGTGTTAGCAACAACTTAAATAAAAGCTTGCTCACTGGAAACAATCCCTAACGTAAGGGAAGAAAATGAGCAATGGCAAAGTAAATAGGCCACCAAAGTTGGAAACTTCTTGACTTGACATACATTGGGCAAGATCCAGAGCTAAGTGAGAAGGTCCCAGATGTCTTTAGTAGCTCACCAATGGCAAGTCCAAATACAAATAGATAGGTCCATTTTGTTTTCTCCCCTATGCAAATCTTTGCCTATCCTTAAATGTATAATTTGGTCTCCAAAGAGATGGTCAGGAAGCAGAGCTTGGGAGACCTGCTGTTTTGAGCACTACTTCCAGAATCCCACAGCTATGAATTTCTGGGAGTTAAAGTCCAAAAATAACTTCTAAAACTGAGTACATGGTGGAAATAACGCAGTTTGATCCTAGCTTGGAAGTCAATGCCATCAAAATCCAACCATGTTTTTTTGTGGTATTATGCGTGGCTTTGTTTCCTTCCATGCCCCTTAGGTAGAAACTTTTGCATCTTATTGCTGCTGTTCCGAGTAGTGTCTCCTTTTGCAATTATGCTATTGCGGTTCTATCTATGGCAATTTCATTTGGATGTTTTGTCAGTCTGTTTGGAATTTGGAGCATCTGTCTCTACTGGAACCACAGTTGCTTCTCCCCCCCCCCCAAGTCTCCAATTGATGATCCCGATATTTCATCATCTTTTGTTTTAAATCTGCAAGGATCACAATATCTATAATGCAAATTTTCTTTTTCACATCCCCAGGATGTTATGTTCTGTTTATCACTTTGAGTTTTAAAGAGATGATGAAGATGAAGGAGTTGGTGGTGGTGGTTTTGCCTTTGCCTTTTCCTGGACTCTCTCTTTCACTTCCTAGTTTTCCCACTCTCTTTCATTTCTCTACACTTTTTCTCTGCAGGAAAGAACGGGTTAAACCAAGCCCTGATTAAGCTGGGAATGGCTGACATTTTGATATCAAGACAGAATCAGCAGCTGAGGCATTAGCCCAAATGAGTTTCGGCAAAGGTTTTTTCAACCCCGGCACCCCCTGTCAGCTCTTCCCTTCTTCCCTCTCCTTATGCGCCCGCATCTCATTATGCAGAGTGACAAACTGTGGCGAGGGCCTTCCTCATCCCTCTTTCTTCTCCTCTCATGGAGTGCCCACACGTTTGATGCCGCACGGCTTGGGGCTTGAGTTCCCCGATATTTCGACCTGAGAAATTAAAGGTGATCTTATTAAACCCAAATGGAGAGGGTTTATCACTGAAGCGCTTTGGCCTTCAGAGATAGGTAGCCAGCTGTGAAGGGGACAAGGACAATGAGAGAGTGGAAGAGAAGAAGAAGGAGAGAGAAAGAGAGAGAGATTGAAAAACAGACACAATTTGGCATCGGAGAGAACCTCCTTAACCATTCTAGAATCTGCAGCTTAGAAAAAAAGACCTTGTCTGTCCATTTTGGTTTTCTTGGGTGGGGGGAATAAAAGTTGTTTAAAAGTCATTCTCAAGTCACAGGGAAAAGGTTTGTGGGGAGGGAGGAAGGCAAGGATCTTAAAATTATGTATATACACACACTCCAAACAGGCTTGTTGTTTCCATTTATGGTGCATCTACACAGTAGAAATAATGCAGTTTGACATCACATTAATTGCCATGGCTCCCTCCTACAGAATCCTGGGATTTGTAGTTTGCGGAGGCACCAACACTCTTGGGAAGAGAAGGCTGGAGACCTAGGATTCCATAGGATGGAGCTACAGCACTTAAAGTGGTCTCAAACTGTATTATTTCTACAGTGTAGATGCTTCTTTTATGAAACTTAAAAAGATAATCATAAAATCATATGAATGAATGAAATATTCGCCTCTTCCGTTTTGGGGATCATAGAGTTGGAAGAGACTCCAAGGGCCAGTCCAGTCCAAATCCTTCTGGGGAGGAAGACACAATCAAAGCCCTCCTGACAGATGGCCATCCAGCCTCTGTTTAAAAACCTCCAAAGAAGGAGATTAAACCACCCTCCGAGGCAGCACTTCCCATTCCTGAATAGCACTTACTACCAAGAAGTTCTTCCTAATGTTGAGATGGAATCTCTTTTCCTGGAGTTTGCATCCATTGCTCTGCATCCTGGTCTCTGGAGCAGCAGAGAACAGCTTCTCCCATCCTCAATATCCCATCTCTTTAAATGTTTAAACAGGGCTATTGTGTGGCCCCTTAACCTTCTCTTCTCCAGGTTAAACATACCCAGCTCTCTATGAACTCCTCATAGGACCTGGTTTCCAAACCTAATGAGTACTTGGTTACGAACCTCATTGAACACAGAGAGATGAGCAAGAAGGGGCAGGTGGAAAGAACCCACCAGAGGGAAACGCTACTGGAGAAGCATGTTTTTGAAGCTGATAAACAGGGCAAAAGCAACCAAATCTAAATTTCCCCTTTTCTCCTCGCCATCCCATCAGTAAGAAGAAGTTACACCAGCCCATCTCTTAGCTTTCCAGCTAACAGGGAGTGGGGAGGACATGGGGTTTCATGGGTGTAATGTTATGTGGTGTAGTGGTTGAAGTGTTGAAGTGTGACTCTGGAGACCAGGGTTCAATTCCCTGCTTGTCCATGAAAACCCACTGGGCAACCTTCGGCAAGTCACACAGTCTCATCCTCAGGAAGGCAATGTCAAACTACCTCTGAACAAATCTTGCCAAGAAAATGCCATGATGGGGTTGCCATAAGTCAGAAATGACTTGAAGGCATGCAACAATGTTATGCTATGACTCCTTTGATTGAAGGAGATCTTTCCATGCTGCAAGAATGGCTATAATAGAGGAAGGGGTCAGGAGCTTTGGCCAGTTATGTCTCTGAAGATGTATGCTTGCCTACTTCCTGCAAAGAATAGGATGAAAATAACAACAGGGCATTATCAAGAGTATTGTTTACCCTCAGTATTTCGTACATGGAAGTAGACAGCCTCCAAACTACTGGCAGTTCCTTTTGCTGTGCCCTTCCTTCTTGTGTCTGCCAGTGTGGCCAAGGAAGAACACATCCAGAATTAATAGGATACATTGCAAATACCTAGCGATAGCCAAAATTATTTCCATATAAAGACAGGGAGATACCCTTGACTGTAGTCCTTTAAAAAAAAAAAACAGGCCAATGCCACAAAGCTGTTTGAGCCTATAAAATCTGTTCTCGTTCTGAAGGTCAGTTCTGAGTCGGAAACGAAAATATGATTTATGATTCACTGAGACTGGGATATGTCTCTAGTGCTGAGAATAAAGTGCCTTGCAAGACTCTTCGCACCTCAGTCAGAAATAGGAAGATGCCCATTCTATGTCTTCTTGATAAATTTCTTCCTGGAATGGGAGCAAACAAACTACACGTGGGGTAGGAAAATATATTTACATATACAAAACGTATACAACGCAAGACAAATGCGCCATGCAGGTCTTGTGTTAAATCATTGTGCATCTGAACCAAGGCACCAATATTTGCCACTGAACAGACAGTCATATGTGCTGGCGGACCAGTGTACAATATATATTCATGCACAGTACACACCTTTATTGCACTTCACATCCCTGCAAAATAAACAGGTGCAATGCATATTCGTGCAAAACGCACCCCTGCAGGTTCAAGTCACATTTGTGTACACAATGCACATCTGCGCGTGAAATTTCATAGGATGGAGCTATCATAGTTAAAGTGGTGTCAAACTGCTTTATATATGCAGTGTGCAAGAGCTGTTCAGCAAAAGAAAGAAATGAGAAAGTACCGGGAAGGAAGAGAGGAAAGGGGAAGAGACGAAAGGAAAGGAAAGATGTGCTACTACTACTCTCAACAGTTCTAATCCCAAAGGACAATTGGATAATCTATCCTTCCCCTTCAGAAATTAGGTGAATTCTCTCCCTCACCAAATTCTCAGCACATCATTATGGACACAATACAGAGTGTCCATTTGCACATGGTTCCAGTTCCAGCAGCAGGAGCTTATCAATTGCTTGTCATCCGATTAAGAACCCATTGATGACTAAACAGGGAATTAATCCATTAATTATCCAGAGGTGACACACCACAAATTTTAACATTCAAACGCATCGGCAACCAGCTGTCGGAATTGACTTTTCATGAGTAACCCCACTACCCCTTACATGCATCTTCACCTCCCAGACATTTTCTCTTTGCATCTGAAGGATGACCATCACACAAAGGTGGACAACAACTCCAAATTTCAATGGGACTCAAGTTTAATATATAGCACACACCTCAGCCATTCTCTCCGTCCAACAGTTAAGTTATGAACCCATGGG
Organism: Sceloporus undulatus; assembly: GCF_019175285.1. Classification (NCBI taxonomy): domain Eukaryota; kingdom Metazoa; phylum Chordata; class Lepidosauria; order Squamata; family Phrynosomatidae; genus Sceloporus; species Sceloporus undulatus. Next base: position 166,922,013 of record NC_056527.1, on the reverse strand, counting down.
GGCCATATTTCAGCGGACAGGAATCCTAAAAAATGCTTTCCGTTGATGGATCGCCTTTTAACTCCATCAGTATATGAGCTCTTCTTCTTCCTATTTAAGCTGGAAGCAATAAATAAGTACATTTTAAGCCTTCTCTTAATAGACTCACCAACTCCTTGTGTACACCTTTTTCTTGTAAAAAGCACAGGGGTGTATAATTATCCCCTTCACCAGGGAGGCAAAGTCAGTGACATGTTGAGCAAAATGCTACACTGTGTTAATAGTGCCTTCGGAAGAAATCAGAGAAGTTAATCATGTGTGGACGCGGGGTTAAGAAGCAATGTAACAGACTATTAAGTTTAATATAGATATTTGATATAAGCATATGCAGACAGCCATTAGCATAAATTCATGTTTCAGGAGAGCAGAGCAGAACATGCACCCAGAGATGGATTTATAACATCCATGGTGCGCAGAGTGGGCCTCAAAATGAGCGAGAAGTAGGTCAGAGAAATTCAGGCCTGGCCTCCATATGCTCAGCAGAATTACAGAGCCGTACAACCTTAGAGTTGGAAGGGGCTGGGAGTGCCATGTAGTCCAACCTGAAGGACAACACAATGACAGGATGCCCAAAAAATGCCAACCTAACCTCTGTTCAAGACTTTGAGGGAAGGAAAGACCACACCGAACCCTGAGACAGTCTATCCCACTCTCAAACAGTTGTTATTGTTAAGAAGTCATTGTTAATGTTCAGACAGAATCTTGTTCCGTGAAATTTGAATCCATTTGTTAATATTATAGCATTGGGAGCAACAGAAAACAAGTTCACTCTATCTTCTACATGGAATCCTTTCAGAGATTTAAAAAATGGCTACCATCCCATCCCTTTCTCTCCAAGCTGAGCATACTCAACTCAGAATCCTAGAGTTGGAAGAGACCCCAAGGGCTATCCAGTCCAACCCCATTCTGCCATGCAGGAAGACACAGTCAAAGCACTCCTGACAGATGGTTCATCTAGTCTTCCTCATTCTTTATAAGCCTTGGTTTCCTGCTCTTTCATCTTCTTGGTCCTTCCTCTCTCGACATGTTGAAGCTTGTCAGTATCCTTCTTGAACTCTGGTGCCCATCAATGGAGACAGTATTCTGGAATAGATGTGACTAAAGCAGAAGAGAGTGGTACTACTGCTTCTCTTGATCCAGAAAATATGGTCCATCTTGTGCCATCACATTTCCCTGAAAGGGTGCCAGGCATTTCTTTTCGCAGGGGATTTTTTTTTTTTTTGCACAACAAACTGAATTTTGTACAAAATGCACTTCCCCTCATGCAGACATGTTTACAGTTATGCTCCCATTTTATTTTGCAATCCTGAAATGTGGAAATCCCGAAATGTGGAAAAATCTTGTGGTGGATGGCCAGCGGAGTCTCAGTTTGTTGGGATGTAGTTTTCTCATCACGGATAACAAAATGTGTGAGTACTCTTTCCATCCATCCTGCAAATATACATGCGGCTGGGAATCATCCCTTACCAGGTTTTGCTCCCTAAAGTGAACAGTGATGGAAATACATGGATGGATGGATATATATATATACATATATATATTAAAGCCTACCACAAACATTCACCATTCTGAATGTCCCCTTCAACCTCTTGTGTGGCTTGTAATATACTGGACATGCTTGAGCCCCAGAATGGAGCAAATGGAGGGGGACCCTCCTCACTTTCCATAGAGCCTACCAATTACCTTACAGCATTTAATCCATCATGGGAATTGTCTTTGCTTCCAAATACCTTTAAACAAAGCCCACCCATATTTTGTTATTAAAATTCCCATTCATCACTGCAATTGTTAGAGGTAAGATGGCCAAGGGAGCCTTTCTCTTTCCTGCCAGCGGAAATTATCGGAGTGTTTTGTTGTGATCAAAACCTTCCCCCTCCCGCTCCTCGGTGTATAAGCAATCAATGGGTTAAGTTAGATCAGTAACGTATGTTCCGTGACCCCAGAACGCTTCATCAAATGTACTCATTACTGAGCAAGCGAGCAAATGAGTAGCTAGAAGCCACCGTCGAAGCGCTGATGGGATTGTGCGCACGCCCTGACGTGGCCAAGGTATTTAAATTTTGATTTTTATAATGGGCTTTGACATGTTTCATTTCCTCCAAGGGAACACTCAAGACCTCGGAAAGTAAATGTTGCTAAAAAGTCATCAAGGCAGAATATTAAAATGCCATCAAATGAGAATTTCACTAATGCAACTGGGCTCCGGCTTCAGGTACCGGAGCGAAAAGGGGAGGGTCAGAGGTCTGGCTTCTTTTAGTGAAACATTATTTGTTCCTCTTCACTGACTGTTTCTCCAAATAAATTATTTAAGGTCTTATTTCTCCCTTCCTTCATTCCGGGCCTTTTAAAGTTCAACTGTGCAAAGGGAAAGAAGGAGGAGGAGGAGGAGATGGCGATAAAGTAGGAGGTGACAGTGCTGAGAAATCCTGACAAATCAAAGCAATTCATTGATCCCATGGGGAACTACACCAGCCATTCATCTGTGGTGTTTGTTTGATAAACACGCATGTAGACACACAGAGACAGACATGCACAGTACTGCCGCAAGCTGAGTTTGGCTGGGTTTTACCCAGATTCTAGGTAGCCAGCCATTTAGTCCATTGTTGAGCCTGGATTCCAAGCTTTTACTTTGTCTGTTTGTTAAAGTAAGATACTAGCCCTTGTTGGAACCAAGGTTTGTGGCAAAACATATAGCCCCTCTTTTGAGATACAGTATTGTTCTGTGAGAAACAAAGAAAGGGAGCATTCAGAGACATAACCATGCTAGTCGAATATCAGCATGCAAAGGGATCATGTAGCACTTTTGAGACTAACTGAGCGAAAGATGTTGTAGTGTAAGATTTCATAGACATTCTCCATGAATCTGAGGAAGTAGACCAAGGTACAGATCACACCGCAGAAATAATCCAGTTTGAGATTGCTTTAACTGCCCTGGTTTAATGCTAAGGAATTCTGGGTATTGTAGTTTTGTGAGACATCGAACCTTCCCTGTCAGAGAGCTCTGGTGTCACGATAAATTATGATCCCCGGGAGTCCCTAGCACTGAGCCAGGGCATTTAAAGTGGTCTCAAACTGGATGATTTCTGCAATGTGTTTTGAACCCCAGACCATTTGTAACTGTAAAACAGGATATGAAGGTTGAAACTTAGTAGAAGAAAAAATGCAACAATTAATGTGCTGAATGTGCATCGTTAAAATGGAAATCAGAGTCATTAGAATAATTAGATGAATTTGCATGCTATGTGAATTGCTATACAATTTTGCAACACTATTGTAATCAGATGTGTGGATTGGAGGAAGTGGGATATGGCAACCTACATATACACCCTTCACAGGAAAGATCTGAAGAACTAGAATAATAATAATAATAATAATAATAATAATAATAATATAATAAAATTTTATTTTTATCCCGCCTCTACAATATGATGTACAGATTAGAGAAGTGGTTCCCAAGCTCTAATCCTCCAGATGTTTTGGACTTCAGCTCCCAGAATTCCTGATTGTTGGCCAAGTTACCTGGGACTGGATCTGAAGTTCAAAACACTTTCAGGACCAAAGTTTGGGAACCGCTGGTTTAGAGGATTCCCAGAATTAGCAGTTTGTAGCCAGTTTGAGCCATTTGGGGACCACATGATGGCAGTGGAGTTTTGTCTTTGGCTGAAAGTTGAATGTCTGATGATGAACATACACAGTACTTACTCCTGGTTTTAGCCATAAATCCACAACTATATTCTGGTAGTAGGTACTACAACAAAAAAAGATTGCAGTGCTAGGAGGTTTGGAGAGGGGACAAGAGAAAGCAGATACTGGGAATGGCCAAATGGTTCAATGACCAAATGCAGAACGCAAAGAAAGGAACAAAGGAGGTGGAAAGGATTCCTCTGCAACCTGCGCATGAGACTTTTCTGGGATTCAGTAGTATTTGGGTGAAGAAGCTTTATTTGTAACCCACTGGGGGAGCATTTAAGTTTGCAAAGCATGCAGAAATGCCTCCAATATTTTGGGTTTTCTTATTTTATTCCATTTCCCAAGAGTCTCTCTTTCTCTCTGTATGTAACTTTTGCAAACACCTGATTGGCGATTGGTGAGCCATCTGTTAAAAATTTGCTTTAGATTAATTTTGGCTCAACAGGGATTAGGAAGCATGATCCAAAAATGTGTGTTCCAATATGGATGTCGTGGGTCATATCCCATGACATTGGTTATCATGTCTTCTGTGGCATTCAGTATGCAAATATGATACAGTGAGAAGTCATTCAGGGGAGAGGAGTCAAAGACGGTGCAGAGACACCAAAGGAAAGCACATTCAAAGATGGGATGATAAAACCTGAGAACATTCTGTGCAAAAGGCGCCTTGATCATATTTTGGAAAGGCGGGGTAAAAATAAAATTTATTATTATTATTATTATTATTATTATTATTATTATTATTTATTAAAGGTGCAACCAACAGTGGATTTTCAATGCTACAAAGCAGATGTGTTTGGAGGAAGGAGGCTGAAGTCTACGAAAGCTCATGCTACCCATTTCTTTCTTGCCGTTAGTCTCAAAGGTGCTACGTATTGGAGGAGGTTTGTTTTTAATCTTCCTCTGCAGCTGAGAATGTGCGACTCACCCAAATTCACCAGGAGGATCTCCATGGCTTAGTTTTTAATGGTTTTTAAGTAGATGGACTGACTAGTTGGTTATTTGTTGTCTTTTTCTGGAATCTACCTTGATCCAAAAGGGAGAGACAGGCTAAAAATTATTATTATTATTATTATTATTATTATTATTATTATTATTATTATTATTATTATCATCATGGCAGAATGTTTGAAATCATGAAAACAGGGCTGTTTCACAAGTGATTTCCTCCCCAGACTGTTGAAAGGATCCCTGGCCATGCGCTGAGAAGCTAGAAAGTGATGATGTGATATTTTCATCACCGCTGAAATGCTTCCAGGTTGAAGCTTTATTTGATTCTCAAGACAAGCATGATGGGACGTTCTGGAAACTTTCAAAGTTGTCAACACTGAAGTTCTACTGAGTTCTTGGAATATTTTGAAGCGAATGGGACTTGACAAAGGCTCACAGCATTTCAGACTCAACAAACAGTGTTTGGAGTTGCTTTGTAAGTTTGTGTCTTTACAGTTTACAACATGTTTTTTTTTTTAAAGGAGAAGAAAGCCCCAAGAGAGCACATTTTTGGAAAGATTTTGAAGCTGTCGATAGGAGCATTTGATGTACATTTTCTTCTGTCGTCCAAATCCCCTGGCCCTATTTCATCTCACTTGGTACTTTGAAGCTCTGATATTTGCAAAATATGCCATGTTGACTGCTCCCCCCCTTTTTTTCTCAACACAAATCAATACCACAACCTCACAATCCTTAAAAAAAAAAAGCAGGGGGAGAATATAATTGCCAATTGCAGGTTACCATCATATCCAGATGCTGTACTATGCACTGCCTTGGCTGTCTACCATTACTTCCTTGGAATGAGAATTTAATGGGAGTCAGGAAAAGGTAAATCAAGAAAATAATAATAATAATAAAATTTTTATTTATATCCCGCCCTTCCAATGATCAGGGCGGCTTACATCAGAATTAAAACAACAATCAATACAGAAAAAGTTAAAATACAAATGTATAATACAGACAACCATTACAAAAAATAATAAACAAAAAGCCCCATAGCCCAACCTCTTGGCCACGAAAGAGGAGGGAGGCCCACAGGATATTTATTCGGGGAATGCCTGTTGGAACAGGAAGGTTTTTAAGTCCTTCCTGAATTGGGCCAGGGTGGTAGTCGAGCGGAGCTCTGTGGGCAGCGTATTCCAAAGGGCTGGGGCAGCCGTGGAGAATGTCCTCCGTGTGGTGGAGGCTAACCTAGCCCCAGGCACCTTCAGTAATTGCTGCCCAGACGTTCTGAGGGTGCGAGGCGGAATGTACGGGGAGAGGCGGTCCTTTAGGTATCCTGGGCCCAAGCCATTTAGGGCTTTATAGGTAATTACCAACAGGTTTTATATTGAGCTCGGAAGCGGATGGGCAGCCAATGGAGATCTTTCAAAATAGGTGTTATATGGCTGGTCCTGGGGGCACCAGTGACCAGCCGGGCTGCCATGTTCTGCACCATTTGGAGCTTCCGAGTTTGGTATAAGGGTTGCCCCATGTAGAGTACATTGCAGAAATCCAGTCTCGAAGTTACCAGAGCATGTACAACAGTTTCTAGGTCCCTCTGGGCCAGGTATGGGCGCAGCTGGCGAATCAGCCGAAGCTGATAACAGGTGCTCTTGACCGTCGCATTCACCTGAGCAGTCAGGTGAAGCGACGAGTCAAGAAGCACCCCCAGTCTGCGCACGGAGTCCTTCACAGGGAGCGTGACCCCGTTCAGGACAGGTGGAACCACCGCCATTCCTGGACCAGGAGAACCTATCACTAGTACCTCCATTTTCTCTGGATTCAATTTGAGTCGGTTTTCCCTCATCCAGCCCATTACTGACTCTAGACAGGCCACGAGAGGAGAGACGCCATCCCCAGTCACTGCATCAGTCGGAGACATAGAGAAAATAATTTGGGTGTCATCAGTGTACTGATAACCCTGCGCCCCATGTCTCCGGATGATCTCTCCCAGCGGTTTCATGTAAATGTTAAATAGCATGGGAGACAGAATGGCTCCTTGAGGGACCCCAGTTTTAAGGGGCCTCTCATCAGAGCACACGTCTCCCAGCTGCACCATCTGGGACCTCCCAGAGAGGTAGGACCGGAACCACTGGAGCGCAGTGCCCCCGATTCCCACCTCTGCCAGGTGTCCCAGAAGGATACCATGGTCTATGGTATCGAAAGCCGCTGAGATGTCCAAGAGCACCAGCAGGGACACACTTCCCCTGTCGATGCTCAGACGGAGATCATCGACCAAGGCGACCATGGCCGTCTCAACCCCGTAACCCGCCCGGAAGCCAGTTTGAAATGGGTCCAGATAATCCGTTTCATCCAAGACCGCCTGAAGCTGGATCGCAACCGCTCTCTCGATCACCTTACCCAAAAATGGCAGCAGCGAAACAGGCCGATAATTATTATGTACCAGGGGGTCGAGGGAGGGCTTCTTTAAAATAGGTTTTACAATGGCCAATTTAACTTGAGATGGAAATAGCCCATCCCTCAGAGATGTATTAACTATCCGGCGTAACAACAATGTTGCCGCCGGTCCCCCCTGGGCCGCTAACCACGAGGGACAGGGATCAAGAGAGCAGGTTGTTTTCCGAACACTTCCGAGGATCTTGTCCACATCCTCGGTACTCACCAACTCAAACTGATCCAGTTTAACATAGTCCACAGAGGCTCTGGACACTTCTACCCTAGGTTCTGCTGAAATGTCGGCGTTCAGACCTTCGCTTATACGAGAGGTTTTATCCGCAAAAAAGTCGTTAAACAAGTCACAGCAGGCCTTAGAAGGTTCAAGGATCTGGTTCAGGGCGGAAGGGAGCTGAGTTAGCTCCCTAACCACCCTGAACAACTCTGCCGGACGCGACTCAGCGGACGCAATACGAGCACCATAGAACGAATTCTTTGTTGCTCGTATTGCCTCTCCGTAGTCCTTTAACAGTTGGTCTAGGAGAGCCTTGTCGTGTAAGCGAAGGTGTTTCCGCCAACGGTACTCTAGCCATCGCAGAACCCGCTTCCTTGCCCGGAGATCTTCCGTATACCAGGGCTTATGTTTGGAAGCAGGCCTGAGAGGGCGCTTGGGAGCGATCCTGTGTATAGCCCTAGAAAGACCGGTATTCCAAATACCGGTGAGGGCATCAACAGAGTCGCCGTCATTTCCAACCGTGAGCCCCTCTAAGGCTTCTTGGAACCTCTCAGGTTCCATCAGCCTTCGAGGGTGGAGCATCCTAACAGGTCCACCACCCCCGGGGGGGATCTGGGTAGAGGCCTTGATTTTCACCTCTATCAGGAAGTGATCCGTCCATGGCAGGGGGGAAATATTAGCTATTTCCGCCCACGGATTTTCCACATCCGAACAGAAGACCAAATCGAGAGTATTACCCGCACAGTGCGTAGGACCCTGTATCAGCTGGGACAGGCCCATGGCCGCCATGGTATCCATGAATTCCCGAGCCGCACCAGATGGAACATGGCTGGCCGTGAGGGAGATGTTGAAGTTGCCCAGGACAAGGAGCCTGGGCGTCTCCAACATCAGCTCAGCGACCAGCTGTGTCAGCTCGTTAAGGGAGTCCGCTAATGCACGGGGTGGCCGATACACTAACAGAATCCCCAGACTGTCCCTAGCCTTTAGGGTCAGGTAAATACACTCGATATGAGAGGTCTGTCGGATGTGGTTCCTGGTGAGGGACACGGTGTTCCTATGTATCAAGGCCACACCCCCCCACCCACCTAACCTGCGCTGGTCCTTCACCGAGAACCCAGCAGGCAGGGCCTGAGCCCACACAGCATCCCCTTCAGGCCCCAGCCAGGTCTCAGTAATGCAAGCCAGGTCACACTTAGAGTCCTCCAGTAGATCCTGGAGGATGTGGGTCTTGTTGACAGACCTGGCATTGCACAGGAGCAGCGACAGGGTTTGTGGCACGGTTGGAGTAACCCTCAGGTCCTTCAGGTTGGGAGGGGGACAGGAAGGCGAGATAGATATGATGCATCGATCACGCCTTCCCCTGGAACGCAAGTCCCTTCTCCCACCACCATACCTCCCCCTGCCCCACACAACTTCAATTTGAGCTCCACCCGCAGAGATGTTATCCCCAGCCCAGGCATCCCCCGCATCCCTATCCTCCCCCCACCCTTCTATGGCTACTAGAGGAGCAGAGGCTAGCCACCGCAGGCATCCCCTGCTCCCGGGCTAATCGAAAGCCTCCCACACCCAATAAAAGCTGCGGTGCTCCCCAGTCCGTGGGCGGCACTCCCGGGGCGGTGTGCAGATGCGCACCTCCGACACCCCGGGAGGAGGCTGCCCGGCAGAAGTGTGGAAAAAAATCTTGGTGGGGAGGGCCCAGCGAGTCCAGTTTGTTGGGATGTAGTTTTCTCATCACGGATAACAAAATGTGGAGTACTCTTCCATCCATCCTGCAAATTACATGCGGCGGGAATCATCCCTTACCAGGTTTTGCTCCCTAAAGTGACAGTGATGGAATCATGGATGGATGGATGGATGGATAATATATATACACTATATTAGCCTACCACAAACATTCACCATTCTGATGTCCCCTTCAACCTCTTGTGTGGCTTGTAATATACTGGCCATGCTTGAGCCCCAGAATGGGCAATGGGGGGGACCCTCCTCACTTTCCATAGAGCCTACCAATTACCTTACAGCATTTAATCCATCATGGGAATTGTCTTTGCTTCCAAATACCTTTAAACAAAGCCCACCCATATTTTGTTATTAAAATTCCCATTCATCACTGCAGTTGTTAGAGGTAAGATGGCCAAGGGAGCCTTTCTCTTTCCTGCCAGCGGAATTATCGGAGTGTTTTGTTGTGATCAAAACCTTCCCCCTCCCGTCCTCGGTGTATAAGCAATCAATGGGTTAGTTAGATCAGTAACGTATGTTCCGTGACCCCAGAACGCTTCATCAAATGTACTCATTACTGAGCAAGCGAGCAAATGGTAGCTAGAGCCACCGTCGAAGCGCTGATGGGATTGTGCGCACGCCCTGAGTGGCCAAGGTATTTAAATTTTGATTTTTATAATGGGCTTTGACATGTTTCTTTCCTCCAAGGGAACACTCAAGACCTCAGAAGTAAATGTTGCTAAAAGTCATCAAGGCAGAAATTAAAATGCCATCAAATGAGAATTTACTAATGCAACTGGGCTCCGGCTTCAGGTACCGGAGCGAAAGGGGGGGTCCGAGGTCTGGCTTCTTTTAGTGAAACATTTTGTTCCTCTTCACTGACTGTTTCTCCAAATAAATTATTTAGGTTATTCTCCCTTCCTTCCTTCCGGGCCTTTTAAAGTTCAACTGTGCAGGGAAAGAAGGGAGGAGGAGGAGATGGCGATAAAGTAGGAGTGACAGTGCTGAGAACTCCTGACAAATCCAAGCAATTCATTGATCCCATGGGGAACTACACTAGCCATTCATCTGTGGGGTTTGTTTGATACACGCATGCAGACACACAGAGACAGACATGCACAGTACTGCCGCAAGCCGAGTTTGGCTGGTTTTACCCAGATTCTAGATAGCCAGCCATTTAGTCCATTGTTGAGCCTGGATTCCAGCTTTTACTTTGTCTGTTTGTTTAAAGTAAGTACTAGCCCTTGTTGGAACCAAGGTTTGTGGCAAAACATATAGCCCCTCTTTGAGATATTGTTCTGCGAGAAACAAAGAAGGGAGCATTCAGAGACATAACCTGCTAGTGAATATCAGCATGCAAGGGATCATGTAGCACTTTTGAGACTAACTGAGCGAAAGATGTTGTAGTGTAAGATTTCATAGACATTCTCCATGAATCTGAGGAAGTAGACCAAGGTACAGATCACACCGCAGAAATAATCCAGTTTGAGATTGCTTAACTGCCCTGGTTTAATGCTAAGGAATTCTGGGTATTGTAGTTTTGTGAGACATCGAACCTTCCCTGTCAGAGAGCTCTGGTGTCCCGATAAATATGATCCCCGGGAGTCCCTAGCACGGCCAGGGCATTTAAAGTGGTCTCAAACTGGATGATTTCTGCAATGTGTTTTGAACCCAGACCATTTGTTAACTGTAACAGGATTGAAGGTTGAAACTTAGTAGAAGAAAAAATGCAACAATTAATGTGCTGAATGTGCATCGTTAAATGGAAATCAGAGTCATTAGAATAATTAGATGAATTTGCATGCTAGTGATTGACTATCAATTTTGCAACACTATTGTAATCAGATGTTTGGATTGGAGGAAGTGGGATATGGCAACCTACATATACACCCTTCACAGGAAAGATCTGAAGAACTGAATAATTAATAATAAATAATAATAATAATAATAATAAATAATATATAAATTTTTTTTATCCCGCCTCTACAATATGATGTACAGATTAGAGAATGGTTCCCAAGCTCTAATCCTCCAGATGTTTTGGACTTCAGCTCCCCAGATTCCTGATTGTTGGCCAAGTTACCTGGGACTGGATCTGAAGTTCAAAACACTTTCAGGACCAAAGTTTGGGAACTGCTGTTTAGAGGATTCCCAGAATTAGCAGTTTGTAGCAGTTTGAGCCATTTGGGGACCACATGATGGCAGTGGAGTTTTGTCTTTGGCTGAAGTTGAATGTCTGATGATGAACATACACAGTACTTACTCCTGGTTTTAGCCTAAAACCACACTAATTCTGGTAGTAGGTACTACAACAAAAAAGATTGCGTGCTAGGAGGTTGGAGAGGGGACAAGAGAAAGCAGATACTGTGGAATGGCCAAATGGTTCAATGACCAAATGCAGAACGCCAAAGAAAGAACAAAAGGATGTGAAAGGATTCCTCTGCAACCTGCGCATGAGACTTTTCTGGGATTCTAGTATTTGGGTGAAGAAGCTTTATTTGTAACCCACTGGGGGAGCATTTAAGTTTGCAAGGCATGCAGAAATGCCTCCAATATTTTGGGTTTTCTTATTTTATTCCATTTCCCAGAGTCTCTCTTTCTCTCTGTATGTAACTTTTGCAACAACCTGATTGGCGATTGGTGAGCCATCTGTTAAAAATTTGCTTTAGATTATTTTGGCTCAACAGGGATTAGGAAGCTGATCCAAAAATGTGTGTTCCATATGGATGTCGTGGGTCATATCCCATGACATTGGTTATCATGTCTTCTGTGGCATTCAGTATGCAAATATTATACAGTGAGAAGTCCTTCAGGGGAGGGAGTCAAAGACGGTGCAGGGACACCAAAGGAAAGCACATTCAAAGATGGGATGATAAAACCTGAGAACATTCTGTGCAAAGGCGCCTTGATCATATTTGGAAAGGGGCGGTAAAATAAAATTTTATTATTATTATTATTATTTTATTATTATTATTATATTATTAAAGGTGAACCAACAGTGGATTTTCAATGCTACAAAGCAGATGTGTTTGGAGGAAGGAGGCTGAAGTCTACGAAAGCTCATGCTACCCATTTCTTTCTTGCCGTTAGTCTCAAAGGTGCTACGTATTGGAGGAGGTTTTGTTTTTAATCTTCCTCTGCGGCTGAGAATGTGCGACTCCCCCAAATTCACAGGAGGATCTCCATGGCTTAGTTTTTAATGGTTTTTAGTAGATGGACTGACTAGTTGGTTATTTGTTGTCTTTTTCTGGAATCTACCTTGATCCAAAAGGGAGAGACAGGCTAAAAATTTTATTATTATTATTTTTATTATTATTATTATTATTATTATTATTTTATTATCATGGCAGAATGTTTGAAATCATGAAAACAGGGCTGTTTCACAAGTGATTTCCTCCCCAGACTGTTGAAAGGATCCCTGGCCATGCGCTGAGAAGCTGAAAGTGATGATGTGTATTTTCATCACCGCTGAAATGCTTCCAGGTTGAAGCTTCTTTTGATTCTCAAGACAAGCATGATGGGACGTTCTGGAAACTTTCAAAGTTGTCAACACTGAAGTTCTACTGAGTTCTTGGAATATTTTGAAGCGAATGGGACTTGACAAGGCTCACAGCATTTCAGACTCAACAAACAGTGTTGGGTTGCTTTGTAAGTTTGTGTCTTTACAGTTTACAACATTTTTTTTTTTAAAGGAGAAGAAAAGCCCCAAGAGAGCACATTTTTGGAAAGATTTTGAGCTGTCGTAGGAGCATTTGATGTACATTTTCTTCTGTCGTCCAAATCCCCTGCCCTTTTCATCTCACTTGGTACTTTGAAGCTCTGATATTTGCAAATATGCCATGTTGACTGCTCCCCCCCTTTTTTTCAACACAAATCAATACCACACCTCACAATCCTTAAAAAAAAAGCAGGGGGAGAATATAATTGCCAATTGCAGGTTACCATCATATCCAGATGCTGTACTATGCACTGCCTTGCTGTCTACCATTACTTCCTTGGAATGAGAATTTAATGGGAGTCAGGAAAAGGTAAATCAAGAAAATATATAATAATAAAATTTTTTTTATATTCCGCCCTTCCAATGTCAGGGCGGCTTACATCAGATTAAAACAACATCAATACAGAAAAAGTTAAAATCAAATATAATACAGACAACCATTACAAAAAATAAAACAAAAAGCCCCATAGCCCAACCTCTTGGCCACGGAAGAGGAGAGAGGCCCACAGGATATTTATTCGGGGATACCTTTGGAACAGGAAGGTTTTTAAGTCCTTCCTGAATTGGGCCAGGGTGGTAGTCGACGGAGCTCTGTAGGCAGCGTATTCCAAGGGGTGGGGCAGTGGAGAATGTCCTCGTGTGGTGGAGGCTAACCTAGCCCCAGGCACCTTCAGTAATTGCTGCCCAGACTTCTGAGGGTGCGAGGCGGAATGTACGGGGAGAGGCGGTCCTTTAGGTATCCTGGGCCCACATTTAGGGCTTTATAGGTAATTACCACACACCTTATATTGAGCTCGGAAGCGGAGGGCCGCCAATGGAGATCTTTCAAAATAGGTGTTATTATGGCTGGTCTTGGGGGCACCAGTGACCAGCCGGGCTGCCATATTCTGCACCATTTGGAGCTTCCGAGTTTGGTATAAGGGTTGCCCCATGTAGAGTACATTGCAGAAATCCAGTCTCGAAGTTAACAGAGCATGTACAACAGTTTCTAGGTCCTCTCGGGCCAGGTATGGGTGCAGCTGGCGAATCAGCCGAAGCTGATAACAGGTGCTCTTGACCGTCGCATTCACCTGAGCAGTCAGGTGAAGCGACGAGTCAAGAGCACCCCCAGACTGGCGCACGAGTCCTTCACAGGGAGCGTGACCCCGTTCAGGACAGGTGGAACCACCGCCATTCCTTGACCAGGAGAACCTATCACTAGTACCTCCGTTTTCTCTTGGATTCAATTTGAGTCGGTTTTCCCTCATCCAGCCCATTACTGACTCTAGACAGGCCCCGAGAGGAGGACCCATCCCCAGTCACTGCATCAGTCGGAGGACTAGAGAAAATAATTTGGGTGTCATCAGCGTACTGATAACCCCGCGCCCATGTCTCCGATGATCTCTCCCAGCGGTTTCATGTAAATGTTAATGCATGGGGAAGACAAATGGCTCCTTGAGGACCCCAGTTTTAAGGGGCCTCTCATCAGAGCACACGTCTCCCAGCTGCCACCATCGGGGACCTCCAGAGAGGTAGGACCGGAACCACTGGAGCGCAGTGCCCCCGATTCCCACCTCTGCCAGGCGTCCCAAAGGTACCATGTCTATGGTATCGAAAGCCGCTGAGATGTCACAGAGCACCAGCAGGGACACGCTTCCCCTGTCGATGCCCAGACGAGATCATCGACCAAGGCGACCATGGCCGTCTCAAACCCGTAACCGCCCGGAAGCCAGTTTGAAATGGGTCCAGATAATCCGTTTCATCCAAGACCGCCTGAAGCTGGATCGCAACCGCTCTCTCGATCCCTTACCCAAAAATGGCAGCAGCGAAACAGGCCGATAATTATTATGTACCAGGGGGTCGAGGGAGGGCTTCTTTAAATAGGTTTTACAATGGCCAATTTAAGTTGAGATGGAAATAGCCCATGCTCGAGATGTATAATATCCGGCGTAACAACAATGTTGCCGCCGGTCCCCCCTGGGCCGCTAACCACGGGGACAGGGATCAAGAGAGCAGGTTGTTTTCCGAACACTTCCGCGGATCTTGTCCACATCCTCGGTACTCACCAACTCAAACTGATCCAGTTTAACATAGTCCACAGAGGCTCTGGACACTTCTACCCTAGGTTCTGCTGAAATGTCGGCGTTCAGACCTTCGCATATGCGAGAGGTTTTATCCGCAAAAAAGTCGTTAAACAAGTCACAGCCGGCCTTAGAAGGTTCAAGGATCTGGTTCAGGGCGGAAGGGAGCTGAGTTCTCCCTAACCACCCTGAACAACTCTGCCGGACGCGACTCAGTGGCGCAATACGAGCACCATAGAACGAATTCTTTGTTGCTCGTATTGCCTCTCCGTAGTCCTTTAACAGTTGGTCTAGGAGGCCTTGTCGTGTAAGCGAAGGTGTTTCCGCCAACGGTACTCTAGCCGTCGCGAACCCGCTTCCTTGCCCGGAGATCTTCGTATAACGGGCTTACATTTGGAAGCAGGCCTGAGAGGGCGCTGGGAGCGATCCGTGTATAGCCTCGAAAGACCGGTATTCCAAATACCGGTGAGGGCATCAACAGAGTCGCCGTCATTTCCAACCGTGAGCCCTCTAAGGCTTCTTGACCTCTCAGTTCCATCAGCCTTCGAGGGTGGACCATTCAACAGGTCCACCACCCCCGGGGGGGATTGGGTAGAGGCCTTGATTTTCACCTCTATCAGGAAGTGATCCGTATGGCAGGGGGGAAATATTAGCTATTTCCGCCCACGGATTTTCCACATCCGAACAGAAGACCAAATCGAGAGTATTACCCGCACAGTGCGTAGGACCCTGTATCAGCTGGACAGGCCCATGGCCGCCATGGTATCCATGAATTCCCGAGCCGCACCAGATGGAACTGGCTGGCCGTGAGGGAGATGTTGAAGTCGCCCAGGACAAGGAGCCTGGGCGTCTCCAACATCAGCTCAGCGACCAGCTGTGTCAGCTCGTTAAGGGAGTCCGCTAGTGCACGGGGTGGCCGATACACTAACAGAATCCCCAGACTGTCCTGCCTTTGGGTCAGGTAAATACACTCGAGAGTGTATGTCGGTGTCGTCGGAAGTCTGTCGGATTGGTTCCTGGTGAGGGACACGGTGTTCCTATGTTCAAGGCCACACCACCCCCCCCCGCCCACCTAACCTGTGCTGGTCCTTCACCGAGAACCCAGCAGGCAGGGCCTGAGCCCACACGCATCCCCTTCAGGCCCCAGCCAGGTCTCAGTAATGCAAGCCAGTCACACTTAGAGTCCTCCAGTAGATCCTGGAGGATGTGGGTCTTGTTGTTGACAGACCTGGCATTGCACCGGAGCAGCGACAGGGTTTGTGGCAGGTTGGAGTAACCCTCAGGTCCTTCAGGTGGGAGGGGGACAGGGAGCGAGATAGATAGATGCACGATCACGGCCTTCC